>NC_000071.6:106560835-106805835 GCF_000001635.26 Mus musculus
GGTCATTATCCAGCCATTATTTTAGTTGATTTACAATCGCAGTGGATGAAGCAATTGCTGTGGCTTGTTCAATCCCCTGGCGGGAAGATAGGAACCAGCTTGTAATTTGCATTTACACGATCTGACTGAGCAGCTTATTAGATCTGGATATTTATTTTCCACTTAACCGATGTTTGATTACACTTTAATAAAGTACAAGAAAACTGTCTGGCTGCCTGCGTCTGATTGATCCTGCCGGGTGGTTTCTCTGGGATTTTCCGTAATGAAACAAGAGAGACCAGGGATGATGCATCTTAAGAATGTGACAAAAACAGTTGACTATTACTCAGACCCGCTTTCGAGCCACACGAGGAGCGGACACAGAGCGGCGCGGGGCCGGTAGCCGCTGCAGGCCAAGTAGCCCCGGGAAGAAGCGGCCGGGGGTGGGGGTCAGGGTAGCGCACAGCCGGGGCGAGCGGCTGGAGGCTCGGCCCTCCTCTCACCGCTCACCCCTCAGCCCTCGGGAGCACGCCGGAGACGCCCGGCCCACGCTAGCGCCCCACCAAGTGCCGCGGAGGCAAAGGAGTGGTGGACCAGGTGGATCTGGATCACGGGTCACGTGCCCCAAAGACTGTGGCCAATGCCAGGCCCACGCACTTCCCCCCTCTCGCCACACGGCTCGGCCCGCACGACCACACCTCCACGAGCACCTGGACTGCTGGGTGGAAGGCCTTTCAGACTGCAACCATCTTCCGAAACCTCAAATCAGTGAGGTGTCCGGGTGGGTGAGGGGAACCCAAAAGTCCCCTGGAATCTCTGCGCAAAAGCCAGTAAAGGGCAACCTGGCCCTATGCGGGTCTGCTCCAGACCCGCTTCACAAGTTGACTGTCTCCAGGCTGTTAAGAAATGAGCTGGTCTAGGCTAAAAATCCAGATTTCACAACCAGAGAGGGTGGCAGCTCTGGCCATCCTTTCTATCTGCCTTTGCTCTAACCTAAAACTAAACACATCTCTTAAAAGTGTTTACAAAGGGTGTACAGAAATTCTGCTTATAAATAACACTCTAAAGCTATTAGCTATACAAAATGCTTTCCTTCCGGAACAAAATAGAAATCCTCAGTAGAAGTCATTAGGTACCAAAGCTGCAATCTCCAAAACCTACTTTCAATCCCCCAAATTTAAATACTATTATAGTTTACTGGTACATTTGACTGAGGCGGGAGGGGTGGGGTAATTTATACCAGATTTCAAAAGTTCATTTCACTTTAACTATCACCTGAATTATTTTCCTTCGCAACAAGCTATTTCTTTTTCTTCCTTCCTTCCTTCCTTCCTTCCTTCCTTCCTTCCTTCCTTCCTCTCTCTCTCTCTCTCTCTCTCTCTCCTTTCTGATGAATTTCTTTCCAGCTCTCGCTCTCTCTCTCTCTCTCTCTCTCTCTCCTTTCTGATGAATTTCTTTCCAGCACACCATACTGCCAGCTCTCTGAAGGGATACTTTTTAAAAAATGTAACTATACACATATTACACCACTAAAGCAACACTGCAAATTAACACTATCATGCTATATGTTTCAAGTACATGAATTAGAATTTAAGTTAAATATTTTCTTTTAAGATGAAAGGGGCCTGGGATACCTTAGTTTATCTGTGAGGGAGGGCATTTTCAGTGAGACAGACATGGACAGGCTGAGGATCCAGGCAATGAGACTGAGGTGTGATATTCACCCTGAACATGACCTGCATGGCTTTAAATTTTTCAGCACTTGTCCTACAGTTTCCAAGACTTGCATCTCTGCATGTGGACCAGGTCTGTAGTGACCCAGCAAAAGAAATTATTGCAAACGGCTTTAGTCTAGGTGTTGAAAGCGGGGATAGCCTGGGTCCTTTCTTCAATGGCTACAGTTCAAGGGCTTCTTGGTCCCACCTAAAGGGAACCCCAAGGTTAAGCTCTGCAGGCGACTTTTACTCTGGTGTAAGCATCCATGTTCCAGCCAAGGCTTCTGAGTTAGAGATTCTGCACAAGAATGGTATGAAATGGTCCTAACTGAGAATGGCACCCTCATCTTCCTGGGCAAGGAAAGGGACAGACAGCAAAAGTCACCTTTCACAAAAATCTGTGATATTTTTATTGCCTTTTGCTTTTTGCAAATAAGTACCAGGAATTCAATTTTTAAAACTGGGGTGTCAAACAATTACAAAGAGATTGGGAAATTCTGTTTCTTCCAGTAATGCATGTCATATTTCACATATAGTGCATGGCATAATTTTCTGTTATAAGAAAATTTATGGAAATCCGGCACTGTATGGCAAGGCCATGTGGTAGCAGGTGTGATTGTCTCTTCTCTAGGTTTTAAGTGTGGTTCTAGAATAAACTTGGCCCAGTCAGGCAAATTACAAATTATTTGTTAATTTGAACTTCTAAATCTATGTGTTTATATATAATCCAGCCTAAAATCAGGAGAAATTCTAAGGGAGCCTTGGCACTGCAGTGTACTTCACCTCCTGGCGACAGCCTAGGATATGCCACTCTTCCACCTCTTGTGGCTTCTCCTATGTTTTACTGGGGTCTGATGGGAGGACATTAGGTCTAAGAGTCTAGTGGGGACTTTCTACCTGGGCCCTGCCCGCAGACTATACTCACAGTCCTGTTCCCTCTCCCACTGCAACAGAAGCACCCTCTGAGGAAAGCATTCTGTGCAATGGAGGACACAGAGAGAAAGAGAAGCTATCTCCCTGCTCCTCCATCCCCACCCTAAAAAATAGCCTGTAAGAGTCCATACCAGGAAAAAGACATATAGCCACAGCCACTGGCTGGGTCTGTGCTCCAGGAAAGGACACACAAGCACAAGCCACTGGCTGGGTCTGTGCTCGTAGAGAATGGTACCCTTGGTTCTCAGCTCTTATTTGTTGGAAAGCAGCTTGTGTCTGTTTTCTGACGAGCACAAGGCTGAGGGTATTGTTGAAATCCTACTGCCCAATAACTTAAACACTCTCTCCTGGCTCTTGAGACAAATGGAACTGGAGATTCCTGGCAGGTTGTCACCAGGGAAAAGATCCCAGATTTGGCCAAAGTGGCTCCCCAAAGCTGAAAGGGGTCACATCGGGAAGGGACCCTGGGCCCTGAGCTGCAAAGGCAGTGCTCAGGAGCGAGGAAGGAAACGTGGTCAGCTCTGACTGGCATATGTAGACTGTAACCTACACAGGCGAGATGGATTTCTAAGAGCTTTGCATTCCTGGGAGATTTCCTCAGGGTGCCTAAGCCTTTATGGTCTCCCTCTTCTGTGGGAGAAGAGAAATCTCCTTTGTAGGTATCTGGGGTTATTTTAAAGTACTCTGATAACCTCCATTTCTCTCTAAGACCTGACGAGGAAAGCATCCCCTGGCTTCAACACCTCCCACTAACTTACCCAGGATGCTGGACATGGGCAGGGGTGGGGGTGTTCCAAGGAGTGGGGGAGAAATGGGAGGGGGAGAAATAGCCCCTTGCAAGAGAGAGAGAGCAAGCAGCTATTATTGCAGCTCACCTACCTCCTCTCTCACTGCTTCTCTCCCTCCCCTGACTCCACAGCAAACCACCAGAGCCCCCTAGAAGCGTCTGCATTTCTGCCCTTAAACGGCTCCTTTCCAAGAAGGACCGGGGTCTGTTTCCCCAATGTGGGGCTCAGATGCTGTTATTGCAACTTAATTTTGTCGTTGCTTCTTTTCAAAGATTACTTGGAATGAATTGTTTCTTTTGTTTACTATCCAACAAACGACTTCTGCTAATCTTATATTTTATCTCCCTAACATATGGAAAAGCTGTTTATTCTAGCCAATCACAATAAAATGAAGAAAACCCCATTTTATGGAAAGGTATATATCACTAGTCTGTTGATCATTAAAGATATGATTACCAGTGAAAACCCTCTGAAGGTGGCACATTTATGCTTCCAGGAACAGATGGGGACACGCATTTTCCTTGCAAATACTTTTGAAATTGCTCTACTGGTAGTAGTATAAAAATGATATACAGATGCCGGGGCCTGCACGGCCAGGACGAGTGCAGCAGATTTACACAGTAAAGCCTTCACACGAAGCCTGTCAGTTTTGATTGATCTCTACTATACCTTAGGAACTTGTTGACTAGGTAGGGAAACAGTGCAAATAATTCACTGCGGCAAGTCAGATAATTCACACAGCCAATCGGTCTGCTTCACTTTCTGGCTGTGACATATGAGCCTTCCCTACAAAGATGTATCATTTTCTAGCCTGAGCAATATTCAATGTCAGTAAAGAAAAGGCATTAAAGCCACACAAAAGGAGTCAGCCTACTGCAGGACCACAGGTTGTTTTGGTAATGGGGGCCAGATCCTGCTGTATGGTAAGAGCTACCAGAGTGTTCAGGCCCAATTGTCATTATCATATTGATTAAAAAAAAAGTTCATCATAGTGCAATTTTGGGTTTAACGCCAACAGATCTGGAAAGAGCAAAGAATTATCCCACAAAAGCACAACATTCTTACCACAGGGACGTTTCCCTGTTCCAGTTCATTGATGGAGTTGATTAAGTTTAAATGAAGCAGACACTGGATAAAAGTAAGGGTATTGACCACTGGGCACCGTGATCTGTGCTTGAAAGACCCTGATACATGCAGAAAAGCAAGATTTGCTAAATGCTCTAATCTTCAATCAAATCTTACATCAATACAGACAAAGTTTGGTAATGAGAGATTCAATGAAGCATGCGGGAGAAAGAATTAATCCTCTTGGTCTAAACTGGCTTCAACTTTGAAGCTTGCTCCGAAGGAAAGACAGTTATCTAAATGCTAAATAAGAAACTTATTGTACTTCTCATGGCATGCTAATCTTTTGTCTATTTCATCTCTATTATGTGTATGCTCATAGACTGCAGTTGTCATGGTGATTATATCTAGCCACACTCAGGGGATGTGGTGAGAAGCCAGGCACTGAGGTGGAAAGGACCCCCACGCAATCCACAGTACAAAAGAGAGAGACAGAGACAGAGACAGAGACAGGGACAGAGACAGAGACAGGGACAGGGACAGGGACAGGGACAGGGACAGAGACAGAGACAGAGACAGAGACAGAGACAGAGGAGAGGTAGGCGGACACCAGACCCTTCCCAGGCTTTTCTTCCAGGACTAAGGACACTGGGTCTAGAAGAACAAGCAAGTGCCACTAGTGTGGCCAGAAGCACGTGGTAGGGAATGGATCGGGCATCTACCTCCTACCTCAGACCTGGTCCCCATCCATGTTCCTGAGTTGTAGTTTAGAGCTGGCTTTCCTCTTCACAGATCCCCTCCCTACAGCACACCCACTGCTGGGAGGAAGTGATGACTGGAAACGATCAAGAGTGCTGCCAGTAGGGTATCGGTCACTTGTGGCCCTAGGAGAGGGTGGCAGGTGGTAGTGGAGGGATTAAGTCATCTGAGCCTCACTGTCAGGGGCGATTGGAATACTTGAGGAGTGGCCCACGCAACCCACAGTCCTGGCAGGAGGTAAAAGCTACAGGATCCCAGGGCCTTGGTGACCAAAGGTGACCCTGAGCCCTTTATGTGTTTTACAAAAGTTGCCAAATTAAGACAGGATTATAACTGCTCGAGTCATTGTCGGGGCTGAAAGGTTGGGAGCCTCAAATATGCCCCAGCAGTATTGATGAAAAGCTTAAAAAGTAATAAAGGGAGAAAGAGCTAGAAAGTAACATGTACAACTCTTATTAAAGAGACGAGCCACGGAGAGGTTGTGAACTTGAGTCACTGTTTGAACTTTAATTTGTTCATTAACAGGATTTGCCCCTCACTGAGAATGTTATTACTTCCCTCTGCCGCTCGCAACAACTCCGGGTGTAATCAAAGAGTCTGGCAAAAGTTAAACGCCTGGTAATTAATTCACTTAATTGAAAGGGGGACCGGAAGAGAGAAAGGTTCCCCTCAGAAGCAGAAGGCAAAGGCTGTAAGGGGCACAAGGCTGCAGTCTGCATAGAGGCCTCCTCCAAAAGGCTGGCTTCTGACGAGGCCCTTCCCAGTCCCCGGAAGACCCTCGTCCCAGCGCTGTCTCTGCTCCAAACCCTCTGCCCAGGTGTTATCCAGGGACTCTTCTGGATGATCTGTTATGGTGGTATAGATGTCGACATATCCTCATAAAACAGTCTTTGGCTTTCTCCCACGTCCCTTGGGTCAGGCTGCTGATAGCTTTATGTTTCTAGACGAGTGAAAGGGGCTGGTACAGGTATCTTGTGTGCACCTCTGCCCAGCACCATCACCATCCTGCCTTCTTTCTTCCTCTCCCCATCCCAGCAGGTGACTTCACTAAACTTAGAAGATGGGGTCTGAAGTCCACCTCCTCGCCCTTGCTTGGTAACAACAGGACTAAGCCGATTTGGTTTGCTTCTGACGACGTCACAGCCTACTTTTTTTCCCTTTGTCATTTATCTCCTTCCTGTAATTGCCAGCTGCTGCATATAACCCCTTTCACACACATCTTCCACAGCACAACACAGGTACCCTGGAAGCTCAGGCCACGCTATGAGCACGATGTTGCCCTTGCAGCTAATTAGAGGACATCAACAGTCAGGCGGTCAGCAATAGGTCAGGCGACTCTTTCCTGTTAACCGCACTTAGGATTTCCTAATATTTTAAATATTGAAGTCCATGTAATCAGTGCGATTTTCTTTAGAAATATAATTATCTACCTTGTATTCTCTCACTACAAAACTACTATAAACATAAAACAAAAGTGGACAATATTAAACAATAAAAAATTACATTAGAATCCCTATTTCTTGAGTTTGTATTTGTAATTACATAGCTTCTTAACCCCAGAGAGAAAATGAAATTTTATCATCCAAATTAAATTAACACCAAATAAATTCACCAAAGTTGCCTGGTTGCCCCCCCCCATTTATACCAATGTATCTTTTATAAAAATGCTAACCTCAAATTCAGACTACTATAATTGGTCTGGTCTCCTGTCTTCCTTGACTGTAAGGTATACCCACTCTGAACATCAGACAGGGGAAGCAGTGGCTGTTTTATAAGCTGAAGCAAGTTACAGGGTTTATTTAGAATCTATAACTTCATGCCTATCAGTGTCTATATATTGAATGAACTAAATTTTCCACGGTCACAGAGCCATCCTAGTTTTATTCTGAACAAACTAACACTAAATATTACAAGTCTACAAGCAAAGCAGAACAAATGGACTCTACCGACCCTCACGACCCACTGCTGACCTCTAAACAGCGTGGCAGCTTAAGGTGCCATAGCCTGACACTATCCTGTCAGGATCCTGATCACACTCATTCGGGGATAGTCTTCTGAATGTCGAGATTAACTATTCTAAACTTCCACTGTACTTGAAAGCCTTGGCAGTTCTAATTGGCTATTAACAGCTCTGGATCTTAAGTTAGCTTCAAGCCTTCTCCACCCTTAGGCAGCAAGTGGCCTCTCTGCTTCATCTTCCACTACTTTCCTACAGGAGGCAATGCAGCTTTTTAAGAGAACAGCTCTCCTTGCCCCTGGAAGCATCACATAAATTATTTACTGAAGATACCAGGCACCATGTTCTTCTATTTAATCCTTTCAATATGATGGGATGGGCACCACGGCATCCACTTTTAGGCTAGGAGCTACAGTAAGTCAGGCAGTCAGCACCGTTTCAATCAGGCTCTCAGCAGAGCAAGGGTGCTGAGGCGGATGAGCCTGGTTTAGAAGCGGGTACTTTCCACTCTGACACCCTCACACCTCCACTGTGCTACCTTCCAGACACTATCTGCAGTGCCTTCTACTCCACCTGTCCCACAGACTAGACACAGTCCCAGATCTGTCTTATGCCTTGGGCTATCACTGTACTGCTTGGTTGACTACTGAGCCCTTCAGAATACACGAAAAATCCCCTGGCACTGCAGTTTTACCTTTACTGTCAGTCGTCCTTTAAATAAATCCCTCTAACCATGGCATGTGTCTCCTGTAGAGACTTTGCTATTTGTGAGACATTTCCCTCTCTAAACATTACCACAGTTCTCTTTTGACAACCCTTCATTTTGTGCCCAACAGTCCTTAGAAGTAACTACTCTCATTATTACCATTTTGTAGACAAAGTGAGGTTAAAGGAGATTATGAAGCTCACCAAAGGTCTGAAGAGATGTTTGAGTGGTTAAGAGCACCAGCTGCTTTTCCAAGGGACCCAGGTCCTAGCACCCACACAGCAGCTCATCAGCATCTACCATTCCAGTTCCAGGGCATCCAACACCCTCTTTTGGCCTTCATGGGCAGCAGGCATGCATGCTGGATACAAACATACATGCAAGCAAAACATCAACACATAAAATGAGAGACAGAGAGACAGACACATAGAGAGACCGACAGAGAGGCAGAGAGAAAAGAAATCTGCTGCCACTGAAGCCATTCAGCTCCTGAGTAGAAAACCTAACATTCAAATACAAACTGTCTGACCTCTTCCTCTCGAAAGCTTCTACATTGTGCTGGCTCAAATATATCATTTTTCATAGAGTGTGAACTAATGAAATATCAGTGTGTACAGGACACTCAGCAGACTTTTAGGAAATACTGCTCTAATCATGATGTATGAGATTGGGTGCTGCCTTTATTCCTCAGTAGATGAGATTTGACACTCAAGAGAAGGGGGAATAGAGACACACTGTAGCACATCACATACTCCCTGTATTTCTAAGAGCCAAGATCGATGGAAGGAAGCTATGACCCTCTTCAAATCTGCAGTTTTCTGAGGGAGAAAGGGAAATGACTCTTCCCATTGTATCTTTGAGGTCTTCTTGGTACACAGAGGAGAGTAAGACAATTAAAACAAAAGACAAATTGTGGGAGTGTTGCTGGTTTTGTTTCATTCTGTTTTTGTTTGTGTTTTTGTTTTTGTTTTTTTTTGTTGTTGTTGTTTTGAGATGAGGTCTCATGTTGTCTAGGCTTGCCTTTAACTTGCTTATGTAATCAAGGCAGGCTGACCCTCCTACCTATACTTTCCAAATGCTGGGGTTACAAATATATGCTAACATCCTGTTTGTTGATTTTTAAATGGCTTGAAACTCTTATCTCTGCAGCAGAAACAGGCTGTTGTGGCAAAGACAGCAATACATGTTCATAGGTCAAGAGAGGCAACGTGTGGAACTCAAGCCAGCTTCTTGCTCTCCACATCATGGATGTGCCCATAAGCTTCAAAGAGTTGTTGAGGGAAAGTAACTCTGACAATACAAGGACAAGATCTAGAGGCCTGCACAGCTTTCTCCAGGACTGTCTCTTCAGCACTACTGCTGTAGGTCTGGACCTGAGGTCTTAAGGAAGCTACTCGATGTCCTTATATGTACAGGCCTTTATGAAATGTACAAAAACAAACAAACAAAAACCTGACAGCCCCTCAATATGATGAGGCAGTTATGAATCTGAGGAAGGAAGGGCAGTGACTGTACAGTGTTAGTCACCTGTCTCAACTCTTTGTCTCAACCTGTTCTCCCACGGTCTGAGACCACTCTGTCACCATCATATATAGTTTGTTTCAAATACATGGATGGATTGAAGTCAACAAGCCTTACCTCAACTTACAAAGCCTGTGTGTTACCACACCAAATTCTGCACACCCACAGGAGAAATAGAAGTAAGGATTATTGCTACTATATACATTTTGTCTTTCAGAAAAATCAAAATATGCCTCAACTATTAGAAGTGGGCCATGATAAGCCTGGTCTCCATTACTGAACCAGGACTTTCTTCCGCCTGGTATTCTGCAATTTTTAGGGCTCACCTATTCTATATTTATGACCTACTTGTGAATCTTGTAAACTTAAAGTCACTAACTTCTCTATCTTCTGACCACATACCTTACCTGTGAAGCTATAGAAACTTTGACCTATAATATTTAAAAGCATCCGGTTGACTCAAATCTGGAAAGAGGCATGACTCAAATAATGGCCAGGGTTCCTGAAAAGAAAGGCCAAAATCACTTCAAGTGTTTTCTCACCACTCCCATACCTGGAGATGGGCGGTGCTAACACTTCCCTGTGCTGCTAATACAGGCTGCCTTGTTTTCCTAATGGGCAAGCAGCACATGGTCTTCCCACAGAAAGAAAATCTGGAACTGCATCAGCTTATCTCGTTCACTGGCCTATTAGGTACACAACCCGCTACGTGGGCTGGAGTGGTACATTTCCAAAACTAAGTGGCAGACACGGAGAAAAGTTCAAAATTTCATATGGAACTGCAATAAGGACCTTACTTTTGTCTAATTCAAACTGGTTAATCTTCACATCCAATCTGACTTTGGGGAAAAGAGAGGGAACTTACTTGTTCTTTTGAAACTGTTTCTCTTTTGGTTGATCTTCCTAGGTGCTCAAGCATCTGCATTTGCAATTCATTGTTTAAACAGAAAAAAAAACCCTTTATCTTTGTCTGGTTCCCTAGACCTTTACTGATCACTGGGTATGGTGGTCTGAATACTTGGTCCACAGTTGATGGAACTCTTTGGGAAGGATTAGAAGGTATGGCCTTGTTGAAGGAGGTGTGTCACTGGGGGTGGGCTTTCAGGTTTCAAAGTCCACCCAGGCCCAGGTTCTCTCCTCCTCCCTCCCTCTCTCTCTCTCTCTCTCTCTCTCTCTCTCTGTGTGTGTGTGTGTGTGTGTGTGTGTGTGTGTGTGTGTGCACGCACACGTGTGCCTGCAACTTTCTGATCAGGTGTAAGCTATCAGCTACTGTTCCAGTGCCATGCCTGCTGATCCACCACCATTCTTCCCACTAAGAGGATCATGGACTAATCTGTAACTGCAAGGGAGCACCCAGTTTAATGCCCCCCTTTCTAAGTTACCTTGGTCATGGTGTTTCACCACAGCAATAGAACAGAAACTATGTACTAATCTCTTAGCCCTCTATATAATACCATAAGTATTAGACCTGAACTCTGGTTAAAATTCTTACTCACTAGTTATATTCTTTTTCTTCTCATATTTTTATGCGTTTCTTGACTCTCTAGTCTCAGTTGGAGTTGACTATGAACTATATAAACAACTTCTAAATATTTTTTTCTGGGTTTTAGGAAAGTCCTTCCTTCAAGAGAATTAAACAACTTCAAATTCCATCACCTGTGTCTTTTCCTCTCCAAGGACTCTCCTTTCCTCTGCTGCCTTCTATCCCTTCTACCACATTCTAGTCTTGAATATCCCAAGGGTTTAAATTCAGTAGGGTAGGAGTTCTAGACTTCTGTGGATTTTGTAATAGGTAGAATGATATTATTTACAAAACATAATGATTGGTACATATGTACTTTATAATTCATGTTCAACAAAATTAAAAATTATAAATAGTTTAGCTCACAGTTTAGACCCATTTGTAGTCTAAGGATAGCTGAGAATACTTTAACTCATGTTCTTTTATAGTTCAAGGAATATAGAATACCAACTTAGTATATATAGTGTAATATATTATATATATTAAAGTGCAATCCTATTTTAACTATGAGATTGTAACTTTTAAAATTCCTACCACATATTATAAGGTTTTAAAAATCATGCCAGAATTACAAACTCTCATAAAAATCCAACAAAAAATCTTATTTATTTATTTTATTATTATTTTAGACAGGTTCTCACTACCTATTCAGGGACTCACTATGTAAACCAGGCTAGCCTCAAACTCACACAGATCCACTGCCTCTGCCTCCAGCTAAAGGTGTATGCAATACATCTGGCCCAGGCAAATTCTTCATAATATAGCTTTCTGAAGCAATCTGTCTCCACAGCATATACCAATGTAATGCTATACATGTACATGACTCATAAATGAATAATTCATTGACAATTAAAGACAACTTATAATTCCAAATGAGTACTTCTCTTCAAACTGTCCCTTGGTAACTACTCTTATTCCAATGATGCCATTCTTCAAACTATATTGGTAAACTAACTGTAGAACTAATTTAAAAGCTGCCCAAGAAAGCAATCCAATTGTCTTTCAGTTTGTTTTGAACTCAAATGGTACTACTCTGGTTTGGTCATATACTTGTCCTTCAGGAACTAAAGGAAGATACGACTTTTCAAATCACTGGAGTAAATATGCTGAGTATGGTCCTCATTTCTGTTAAACCAATTAACCTTAAACTCATACGTGCATAAATACTTGGAATGTGTTTTGTTTGCTTGATTTAATTGTGTGTGTTACAAAATTTTAAAGTGGTGCGTGGCTTCAATTTAACTCAAAGTTAGTGCTTGCGGTTATGTGTAACTGAGCAGTCCAGCATACCACATAAGGAACAAGAGCCACTTAGCAAAACTGCATTCTAAAATAGTTAAAAGAGTATCATAAGCTCTTGAGTCATGTAAGCCTTTTAAACTTTGTTTACAAAGTCTGAGCAAGCAACAGTCACAGTGCTGTGAAGAGAACACAGGCTACAGAAAGTTTTCTGATTCCTAACAGTTTACTCCCTTGGTCAGCATAGATTTGCTATTGGTATACATTTATAAATCACAGTTTTTTAGCTCTTTGATAGTAAGATTCCTTGGGTCTTTTTTTATAACCAGGAAATAATGTTACATTTTAACAATTATTAAATGTTTGTAGAGATCCTGCTCATTGGCAAAGATGAGCTCTGTGCCTGTGATGATCAATAATCAATAACAAAGAACAGCATACATGGAGGAAAAGAAAACTCTGTCGTGGTCAATACTCATGGGGTTCACTGTAAAAGTAACCCCACAATTGACATTTCCCAGGACTTGGTCCATGCAAATACAACCCTGACAACCACATGTCAAACCCAACACATTCAAATCTGAGTTTGACTCTTCCAATTACTCTGGTTTTAGGGAACACTTGGTCTCCTAGAACTCTCATTAACATTCTGTGGACTACTTAGAGGTCACATAACACCTGCCTGCTCTCTACTTTATAAGAACTAAGACAGAAAGAACAAGAGGACACCCTCCCCCTTCTTATGGGGGCTGTTGTGAGTACATTGATAAATACGTACAAAATGGTAAATGTTCCTATTTCGTTCAACATTTTGAAAGATGTCAACCAAGCACAAAATATTTTTTTAGTGTGTGAATTAAAATGCCTTTTACCGATAGCCTCAAGATGTTTCCTTATGAGATACTGTGTCAAGAACTGGTTTATGTATTATCGGTCTTTCCGGAACGCACAGATATCACATTTCATAATAGCTTGGTATGATGATTGCTGTCAAAGTCGCCATAGAAACATCCCTTTCCTAGAGTGACATACTGTATTTGCGTGACAGAAGACTAAAAATAAATAAATAAAACAACACAACAAAATCCGGGCACCTGGGGAGAGGACCGGTTTGGGGCACACTGGCCGACTGAGGGACACGCCAAACGAACTAAGAGACTCTTCCTTCTTGCGGAGTGTTCCCCTGGGCGGGGCTGGGGGCTGGGGACAGCAACTTTGCCCAATCCCAGCCCCACCCGCCAGTCGGCCTTGGGTCCGTCTGTCTGCTCTACTGTCCACACATGTGAGCTGGGGTGGCCCGGTGGCGACCCCGCGGTGGGCCCGGACAAGGGCCGCATATCCCGGGGTGACTCGGGCCAAGCACACGAGACTCGGGGGCCGTGGCTCCGGCCGGGCCGAGCCGGGTGAGTCACGAGGCGGCTGAGGGACGGCGTCCCCCGAAGCTGCGCTCGCTCCGCACCGCTTTCCCGCTCGCGACGCCCTGCTCCCCCGACCGCACACGGGGCTGAGGAACGCAAGCCCCGCGCGCGAGCACCCGCCCCAAGCAGGGCCCCGGGGGCCACGCTCACCTCCGAGGCCCGGCGCCGCCGCCTGCAGCGGGAGACAGCGGCCGGGGAACCGAGCGCCGGGTGGGCTGCGCGTGGACCTCACCGGGTAGCCGAGCAGCCTGCGCCACCTCCTCGGAAGGGAGGCCTCTACTGTCCGGCCGCGGAGCTGCAGCGCGTGCGCCGTCGCTGCCAGGCCCCGCCCTCATGGTGGCCCCGCCCTCGGGACGACCACGCCCCCTACGATGGTCACGCCCCAGGACCGGCCCCTGGCTGCTCAAGCTCCACCCACCGGCCGCCTCTATGAGGGTCCCTCTCCCTCCCCACCTCCCAGCCCGCCGGGTGTAATCGTCCCTCTTCCGGAGATGAACGCGAAGCGACGTGGAAACCTTTCCACCAAAATGAGCTGTGATATCCTTTTGATGGCTATAATTTATTCCAAATCGTCCCTGGACTGAAACGATCAATTAGCAGCCTGAAACGCACTGTGAAGTAAATTGTCACACTCTCTATTACAGGATGGTTATCATATATTTATAAGGTGTGTTTTCTGCAATCAGAACCAACAAGGTGTTGAGCGATCAGTCATAAACGCACTTCTTCAAAAAAAAGAGAGGGAGAGAAGCTTCAGTATTGTATGGCAGGGGAGAAAAATCCTTATGACAGTTATCCCTAGTGATGCTTCCTCTGGAAACTGGAAAGAGCAGTGAGGGCTCTGCACTGACTTCTCTCAGACACTCACAGCCCCGGAGCAGTGGGGGCTGTGAACTAGCAGGAGAATGGTAGTCCTCAGAGGAGAGGTTTCTGTACTGTGTAAGCACAGACTGGGCATAAGGATCACTCTTCACATTCCCTCCCATGCCCTAGAATCTTTCCAAGCAACAGAATGGCTGCATTGCACCCACAGTGTCCCTTCTTCCTCACGCCTCAAGGTCTTGTCCCCTTGTCCTGCAGGGGTGCTGTCTGGGCCATGTCAAGTACCCACTATGGGGAGCGCTGTTTTCTGAATTGGAACCTACCAGAACTTCATCATCACTCGTAAACAGCCATGGCAAACAGAAAATCTTAAGATACTGGTCCAGCCTGGACCAAACTATGGAGACATTGTTGTTTCATCTTCGTTTTGAATTGTCAGAACTATATGGATCCACAAATTCAGAATTTCCCTTAACAAACTTTCCAGCAGTCATCCAGGAACCAACTATAACCATTTTGCAAGGGTCCTTCCTTTGCATCCAACTAATGTTCTTTTTGCTTGAAAGGCAACCCTAGAGACACTTAGATTTCTTACAAATCCTGGGTTTCTTTTCTCAATGCACCGATTTAAAATGTTGAGAAGACTTAGGTACCCAGAAGTCTACCTCTGTGGTAACAATGCGATAGTGTGCAGAGTAAGTCAGGGCCTGTAAGGGGGGGAGGCAGAATGCCTGCCTGCCACCTTCACTGCATCAGATGAAGACTTCCTAGGAAGGAAAGCCAACTGGGTATTTGGATTGCAAGGTACCTGGAGCTGTTAGACTACTCTCAGCATAAAAGTCCTCGCTCAGAAAACACTGTGACTAGGGGCTCTGTTTCATTTGAAGGTTGGCACAGCGAGAAGCCAGCCCACTACCTTTCCCCTGTGCCATTCACTGTTACTAACTTCATATGTATTGACTCCTTAACTTAGTCCCTGCCAGGCACAGTGCTGTAAATTATTTTATTTAATCCCATAAACAGTCTTAACAGAAGAGATTCTTTGTCTTGCCAGTGACAAATCTGAGGCAGACACTAAGTAATTTATCAAGGGTCATGAAACTCTTAAGTGATACCCAACAAACCAAGACAAATACTTAGAGAAACTAGGGAGAAAAATGTTTCTTAAGCCTGAGAGGGTTAGAAAATGTTTCTTTTTTGTTCTAAGCCCCAGAGGGAGGGTTCCATGGGTTCCATTGCTGTTGGCCGGAAGCCAGGCTGGAACATCACTGCACAGGAGAGCAGCTTAGCTCATGGTGGTCAGGAAAAGATGGTGGGGTGCTTTTCAAAGGCATGCCTGATGACATCCTTCCTCCAGCTCCGTCCCACATCCTAATACTCCATTCAGTTATGAGTGATACAGTCCCTACCACCTGTTACCATGACTGCAGAGCAAGCCTTTGAAACAATCCAAACCCTGGCAGGCTTGAATGTTCATACTCCTTACCCCCCAATAATATAATATCCTAGAAATGTAAAATGGTAATGGTGAGTGATTGGTCTTTTTTTTTTTCTTTTTCTTGAGTTAAGGACCTCCAACGTATGTGATCCTCCCGCCTCTTCTCTTTCAGTGCTGAGATTATAGGCAAAAATTTTAAATTTAGATTTATTATTATTATTATTTTGCCAAACTATTTTAGTGGGATAATGATAAAAGGGGGAAAGTGAATTCTGCATGAAGTGTAAATAAAGAAAGCAAGCCGGGCACCAGAGCTCACTCGGTCCCGGTCCCCGCAAGCTGGGAGGTTGAGGCAGGAGAAACCAGTTAGTAGCCAATCTGGACAACAAAGTGAATTCCAGGCCAGCCTGGGATGACATATTTTCTGTGTTGGGGTGGGGGCCAAGAATGAACAAACAACTAAACAGCTACTTGCAAAAGAAAGCTTCAGTGGAAAAGTCTGGGATATTTCCTGGGAATGTCTCCTCTCCTTTCTTTCCCAGTTCTAGGATTTCTTCTTCAGAGTTATCACCTGCTATACGCCCACAGCACCTTAGCCAAGGTCAGTAACAGCTACTATGCTGGGGAGAGGAAGAGCCTATAGGACGCAAAGCAGAGCATTCTGGGCAGGAGCCACAGTGGAAGGCAGCATGGGCCAGAGGCCCTTGTCCCAGATACCCAGCTCTGAGAATGAGACTCGGCTTCCTGATGAGCACTAAATTACCACCATTGCTAAACTCTCCCTTAATAGACTTGTAAAGATCTGCTCAGTACCTTCCCCCTTCATGTAGAATTTGTAATCAAGAGCCCAATTTTGTCATTTGGAAATACTAATTATCTAATCACGGCATGCCGCATAACGTACTTGTCTGCCCAATTAGCTAGGACAATTATTAAAATTCAGAGGCCTAATTATGTCTCAATTTAATGCTGGCAAACTTGCATACAGAGCAGTAATTAAAATCCTCTCCTTCCCCCTGCCTTTAGGGCACAGGATGATTAGGCCCTGTCAGGGGGTGTACTGAACCAAACCGGCGAAGCGTACTGTGCAGCATGACCCTGCATTGTTAAGTGTGTCAACATATTAACCTGAATTCCCTTCAGCCCCCACATAATCACATTTGGTGCAGGAATAAAGGAGCTAAAACATGAAGCATTTTATTAAAAAAACATAAATTCTTTTTAATTAATGCTATGAGGGTTCTGGTGAATTCCAAGCTTCGAAAGCGCTGGAAGACATGACTGGCTCAACTAATTACTAGCAAATTTGCTCTCGTTATAACTCCTTTAAAAAAAAGAGAGAGAGAGAAAGAAAAACCTCATAATATGATTTTGGGGTGTTAGAATATATTGGGGGGCCAAGCTCTTCTTCTTCCAGTTATATAGTTAGTTGAACACTAGCTTTGCTGAGAGAACGAACACAAGTGAGTGTCAGCTCCCAAATGGTTCAACCTAAGACTGCATCGAGGGGCTCTATACTTTAATGCTTGAAAGACGTTAATAAGAGTGGAAAATTAAAAATCATAATATTGAAACAAATTCAAAATGTTTATCTTTGGAGCTCCTAAAGTTTGATGTATGAAAGCCAGCCAGTGTGAGGAGACCTTCACACTGGAAAAGCCCACAATGCTTTGGAAGCATCTCAGCGTGTTGAATCCTGGGCAGCATGTCCCCTCCTTTGCCTTTTAAATCCTCTCCTCTGTGAATTAAGGAGAGGTACAAATTCTACAGAGACTTCTGAGCTGTATTCTGAATTCTGGGTTTCATTCGCTGTGATTTTTTTTTTGAGCTCATTTATATATTAAATCATTGGTCTGTGGGTCTCAACCCTTTTGAGGTCACATAAATACACCACATTTATCAGATGTTTATACTATGATTCATAACAGTAGAAAAATTACAGTTATGAAGTAGCAATAAGATGATTTTATGGTTGGGGGTCACCACAACCTGAGGACCCTTTAATAAAGGGTCGCTGCTAGGAATGTTGAGAACCACTGTATTAAATGCACAAAGGACAATGTGCAATCTAGCCTCTAAATAGCTTATTTATAACAATGTTTGTTACATTTGCTTCCAAACCTTTCATCACAAGATAGAGAGCAACACACACACACACAGACACATGCATGCATGCATACATACATACATACATACATACATACATACATACATACACACACAGGCACATACAAACACATACATACAGACACACATACTGTAGTGGTTTGAATGTGCCTGGTCCAGGGAGTGGCACTATTAGGAGGTATGGCCTTGTTAGAGTAGGTGTGTCACTGGGCCTGGGCTTTAAGATCCAAGTCCTAGCTGACTGGAAGCCAGTATTCTGTTCGCAGCCTTCAAATGAAGATGTAGAACTCTCAGCTCCTCCTGTACCATGCCTGCCTGGATGATGCCATGTTCCCACCTTGATGATAATGGACTGAACCTCTGAACCTGTAAGCCAGCCCCAGTTAAATGTTGTCTAAGAGTTGCCTTGATCATGGTGTCTGTTTACAGCAGTAAAACCCTAACTAAGACACACACACACACACACACACACACACACACACACACGAACACAGACACACACACACACACATACACGAACACAGACACACACAGACACACACACATACACAGACACAGATTCCACACATGCACAAGCATACACAGACACACAGACACAAGCACACACAGAGATACACACAAGAACACACACACACACACACACACACACACAAACACATGCCCGCACACACCGTGGTGGATTGAATGATAAATATCCTGCTGTCTCAGGCATTTGAACACTTGATCCCCAGTTGGTGGCACCATTTGGGGAAGTGTGGTCTTGAGGAAGGCAGCAAGCCATTGTGAGTGGCTCTGAGGTAAAAACTGTTCCACTTCCAGTTCATTCTGTCTGCGTCACACTGGTTGACGTGAGTTCTCAGTCACCACACCTTCTCCTTGCTACCATCCTCCTTTGACTGGATGGACTTACCCTCTGCGACTGTCAGCCCAAATGGCTGCTTTATTTGTGGTGTCTTACCACAGCGACAGAATTGTAACAAACACACACCCTTACCTTCCGAGAGTTTTCTCACTTGATCTTTGCATCTCATGACAACCTTGTGACATAGTAGGCCTCCGTTTGATTATATAAGGCTATTGAGATAGCTGTCCCAGGCTCACCACTCGATGTCCCAGTTCCCAATAATAGGCAAGGCAAGAGTGACCTAGCCACAGACAAGCACCTCTTCAGACCCAGGGCTGTAGACTAGAAGTTAGGCAGAGCTACTTAGTTTGGTTATTCTCACATTAAGACCAAAGTATGGATGATGTTATATTATCTAATAAGATGAGCCTATGCAGCCCGCTCTATCCTCAGTCAGTGCTCCTTTGCAACATGCTTAGTCAGATTGGCCAGATTTGCCCATTTTCTCCCCCTTTTACCTTTTGAAAACATTGTGCCTGTGTGTGTGGTCTATGCATGTGTATTCTCATGCTCACACATGTACCAGGCTTCAGGTGTCTTTCTCTGTCAGTCTCTACCCTATTTGTTGAGACAAAGGTCTCCTATTGGACCTGATGTTTATGGATCCATCAAGCATAGCTTGGGGCTGGGAAAGCACTGGCAGCTCTTGCAGAGGACCCACGTTCAGTTTCCAGCATCCACATGGCACCTCAAGACCATCTGAAACTCCAGGTCCAAGGGATTTGCCACCATTTTCTGGACTCCTTGAGTGTTTCACACATGTACATGCAGGCAAAACACTCAGACACGTGCAATACAATTAAATCAATATTTAATCAAGAAAGACGGAAAGTAAAACTGGGCAGTAAGTTCCCAGGATCCTCTTGTCTTTGCTTCTCCTACACTAGAACTGCAGTTGTGCCTAGCATGCCTGGCTTTTCTCGAAGGTGCTGGGGATCACTGTCCTCGTGATGGCATAGTCAGCAGTTCCTTCACCCACTGGGCCATTTCTCTAGCATCCTTTCAATGTTTATATTCTGAAAATATGTCTAGCTTCATTCATGTTGGCAGCAGAAGGTTCCTTCCCCCTGGCCTTGCTCTGGGCACCATGAGGTCTGTTTAAGGACAGCTCTGGCTGGTCCCCTCACCTTCAAACACAGGTGTAGACTACAGATAAGCCTCTACAGAGGCTTGTCTAGAGCCAGGACAGGCCCTTAGGTGCCTGTGCTATGAAACCAGAGGGTTCAGGCTGCCCCGACCTCCCGAGGAGTGTGCCCTATGCCCCGTGTCTTGAAAATGGCTTTGCTCTGAATCTCCTCGGATGGCAGACTGAAGTGCAAATCTGTGTTCTGACTTGTCCCTGTTCCTGTCAGCATGTTTTCCTCTTGTCAGCAGCAATTGACTGGTCAGGCTCACCCCTGTACAGCAATTGTAACAGCTCATTGACAGACCAGTGACCCAGCTGGACCTGATAATGGAAAACTATTGATTTTTGTGGGTTCCACGAATCTCAAATGAACGACCGATGTAATGTCATCAATTGTCTCAGACTCTTGATAACCCAGGGGGAAAAGTTTCAGGGTTGCCTGGATTTTCTGACAAGAGTGTTTCAAAATCTCACAGGGCATCAGGAAGCAGCAGCCCATTTCCTGGGTGGCTTCCTTAGATGATTCCTGTTAGTCCATCAGGGTTATGAATATATTGTCAAACTGGGGGTTAGCAGTTAAGTAGTTGAGCTGAACCATTATACATCACTAAGTAAAGAAACTTATGGGTAGAACTAGGGAGGGCAGTGTTTAAAACATTTTTGCAATGTTAAGGGTAAAACCCAGGAGCTTCCATTAGATAAGCATCTTACCAATGAGCTACACTACGTGCCCCTCCCATTTGTTACAGATATGACACAGGAAAAAGGAAGAGTTGAGGGAAACCCAGAATATCCTGGCCCCCGATGTGTGAGACTGTCACAGAACCATTGCTTCTGCTCACCTTTGTTAATTTGCTTAGGGTAGAAGGACGCCTTGAAAATTGTGCAGCTGTGCATTTAGATGTCTTGTATGGGGGCTGGAAACCCGTCATTTATTTAGTTTTTATTCTGGAAACTGCCTTTCATCTTTTAAAAGCCATCAAACAGGGGCTGGAGCGAAGCTGTTCTTGCAGAGGAGAATTGAACCCTTGTTCAATTCCCAGCATGGTGGTTCTCGACCATCCATAACTCCAGTTCCAGGGGATCCCACAGGAACTGCTCCCTGACCCCTCAGGCAGCAGGCACATAATGCACAGACATACACGTGAGCAAAATACTCATGCCCATAAAATAAAAATAAATAAATCTTTAAGATTAAAAATTAAAGCAAAAATAAAAACCATCAAGCATTGCTATGTGCATTTGACAAAGTTACTTCTTTTTAAACCAAATTAGCAATTTTTCCCCAGTAGAAAAATGGAGAGAACTCCATCTTCTATGCTGAGTTCTCACAGTTGGAATGTCCGATAATGGCCTTTGTTAAAAGAAGCCCCCCCCCACAAAAAGAAAGGAGGGGAAGCTATTGATCCCTAGTGTGGACCCAGTGCGTTTGTTTCTCAATCACTTGTGAGAATATAATCACCTCATGTCCCGATCTCATCCCGACACGGTAAGGAGAAGGTTCTCAGGGAGCTAGCAGAGTAGATCCCAGACTGCTGAGATAACAGACTCACCTCCGAGGCTGTGGCTCAGGAGGGCGTTGGAGAGAGAAATCTCAGTGGGGAGCCAGAAGACACAGACCTCAGGGTGATAAGCCGAGTGTGGCAAGACCTTATTCACAGGGCTCTGCTGTCTTCACACCATCTCCTAATGGTCTCTTTATGGCCTGTGATTACCTCACCTCTAAAACACTATACCTGGTCTTCCAAGGCCACCAAAGCCAG
Organism: Mus musculus; assembly: GCF_000001635.26. NCBI lineage: Eukaryota > Metazoa > Chordata > Mammalia > Rodentia > Muridae > Mus > Mus musculus. Next base: position 106,582,618 of record NC_000071.6, read on the forward strand.
CAATGCTCACTGACAGTCACTGTGTAAGGAAATACAAGGTGGGGGACAGTATTCGTACTGTTATAAACCATACAGCAGTTGGTAGAAGAGAGCTCACAACCCTCTGATAGGTCAGAGGTCGGCTCTAGGTAATCCAGGCTCTGGAGCTCCTTTGGGCAGTCCAAAGGGTAGACATTAGGATCCAACATCAGGAAAGACCTTTTTAAATCCTTTACTTCTACTGAATTTGTTCTTTGGAAATTTCACACACGTACAATGCATTCAGGGGAGACCTTTTGATGGGATCCCCCACCCCTTTTTTATTAAGTCTTAGGAAACATTTTTCAAGAAGCTGTCCCGACTTTACTCCCAGCTTTATCTGGAGTTGTGTCTCAAATCTATTCCTGAAGGTAGCTGCTGTCAGGTGAAAAATAAGTCTGACTTGGTTATTGAGTGAATCTCTACTCATCCTCTGGCAATAGACACATCCTCCCCAGAGTACACCATGCCTAAAGATCAACTACCTGGAGGGTCTCTGTGAACAGGGAAGAAGATGAGACACAGGAACTCAGAGTAACTATGAGTTACAACAGCTCTTAGAAGATACTCCTCATCTAAGAAATTCAGGGCACCATATGATAAGCAAGCCTGGGCCACATGGAAGACCAAGGTACCTGTTAACTGTCTTGAGACCTGACCTTCTCTCTCTGTTACAGATGGAAAGCCACACCAGTGACCCACAAGAAAGGACCAGAGCTGCTCACTCCATCACCGCCAACACTTTAAACCAGAGAGTATTAAGAGAGAAGGCTGGGCACGGTGGTGCACACCTCTAGTTCCAGCTCTTGAGAGGCAAGTGGGTTAGTAGACTAACGTCAGACTAAAACAAACTCTCAATGAGCACCATGGTAAAAGAACAATGTCTCCACAACATTAATCGGGTCAGTTCATCAGAAAAACTTTACGACTGTGTATCAAAGTTAGAGTTTCAAATTACCATATGCGATAGCATAAAGAGAAATAGAATATTTGGAATTTTAATTAGCGATTTAATGTCCTCTTACAAGTAGGCCTTGCCCAAGTCACTTAGAATACCGAAGACAGGAATGGCACAATTGAGCCATGGTGGCACTCAGGTAACAACAGTACCCGCTGAGGCAGAGTCAGTACTGCCTTCAAGGGCACTCATCATGGAAGACCAAATGCTAGAACTTAAAAGATGTCTCAGTAAATCTGAAGAGACTGAAATCACACAAAGTGAGTTTCTTCAGTAAAATAATATATGTTTTAAAGGTGCCAAGATTTAGAAATCAACAGCCCGTCCTTTGTATTAGGGCTTATGTATCTTGGAGTCAATCCACTGAGGTTAAAAAACATTTGAAAGAACACTGTATCTATGCTGGACGTACACAGGGTGGGGCTAGGATGTAGCTCAGTCACTAAAGTCCTTGCTAAGCATCTGTGAAGTCACAGGTTCTGTCCTTAGCTTCCATGTACTGGGTGTGCTGTCACAGTGCACATCTACAGTACCAGCACCTGAAGAACGATCAGAAGTTCTGAGTCATCTTTACCTAAAAGCGACCCAGTCTCAAAAAAAAGCATATGTGATATGCAAAGACTATATCAGCCTATATTTTGAGCAAATAACTGATGTGATATGACTTCTGCTTTTAGAGGTTGATTTGGGTTTTATTTGTGTGTGTGCTTGTATTATACCACATGAGTACAGTTCCTTTAGAGCTGAAGAGGCATTGGCTCCCCTGGAGACATAGGTAGTGTGTGAGCACCCCGAGGTGCTGGTGGCTGAGCAGTGGGTGGGACTCTTAACCACTGAGTCACCTCTCCAGCCCCTGTAACTTGTGTTTCAACAGTAGGCTGACTGAACTGTTGGGAATACGCTGAAAGAAACAAGAAGACAGAGCAGCAGTTGTAAGGAGCCCGGTCATTCAGGGCAGTGATGCTTAGCAAGAGGTTAAAAGTGAAGACAGCAGGGAAGAACCAGGGTCTGAAAGCATGCCCCCTTCACTTCACTGAGATGTAATTGATGCACGAAGCAATCCAGTCACCCACATACAGGAGTTTCTGGGTAAATCTGTGTCTCACTTTCATACTCAAGGTACAGAATGCTTGCTCCCCACAACTTCCCTTTATCTCTCTGCAGTTGATGTGCTCACGCTGCCCTGGACACACATTCACATGCTTTATGCCATTAGGTTTCTCTATTCAGTACTGTTGAATAAACTGGAACTATAGCTTAGGGTGTGTGTGTGTGTGTGTGTGTGTGTAAGAGTGTAAGTGTACATGTATATGTAAGTATGTGTGTGTGAATCTGCATGTTTGTGAATGTGTGTTGTATGAGTGTGTATATGTGTGTAAGTGCAAAGATGCTTTGTCTCTTTTTATATCTATGAACATGACTGTCATGGAATGTCATGAATCATGGTCAGTTGTTTAAAATAAGCTGACAAAATGTTTTAGCAAGTGGCTGTGTTGTCTCACATTCTTGTCATCAGTTGGTGGGGGGGGGGGGGGTTCAGCTGGTCTGTATCTTGTTTATTTCAGTCATCCTGGCATATGTGGTTTGGAAATACCTGCCCAGAATATTCTTTAACAGATCCATCTGCCCAGTTTCCTGCCTTTCAATGCCAGCTGCCTAAACGGACTTACTTTAAGTTTCATCTCTGCCATCTTTTACACACCCAGGATGCTTTTGGATTAGTATTTTGCTGTACAGAAGGCTGTATATTAGGTTGCTCCTAGCTTGGGGCTATTATAAGAAATACTAATTGTAAAATTCATCTACAAAACTAACGGGGATTTGTGTTTTCAGTTCTTTCTTTTCTAGGAACTAACAGAGTTTCTCCTGCAGAGGAAGCTTTTTGTTTCACAGCAATCTATGATGTTTCCAGCTTTTTCCACAACCTTGCCAACACTCTTTGCTGCCTTTTAAAATTTTTGATTTTAAAAATTAAACCTGAGCTTGTGTGTGTGTGTGTGTGTGTGTGTGTGTGTGTGTGTGTGTGTGTGCTGCCTCACTGTAAAAATAGGACTTGCTTGCTGGGGAATTTGGGGAGTTGGTTCTCTCCTTCTACCATTTGGTCCTGGGGATTAAACTCAGGTGGTCAGGCTTGGCAGCCAGGGCCTTTCATCACTGAACCACTGCACATTGATTTTTAATATTTTTTAATCCATTTTCTGTCGAATTGTTTACTCTTCCTTATATATTGTTCAGTTTTTCAATAATTGGCTATGATTTTCATGTGTATACAAAAGGTATTTGAGAGTAATTTTATATTGTTTTTTGAATGAGTTATTGTGTTCCTCCCCCTCCCCCTCCTCCATGTCTCCTTACTAAGATTGAGGATCACCATCATTATTCTTCACATGTTTGGAAGAATTTACCAGTGAAGCCATCTGGCCCAGGACTCCTCTTGCTACAACTTGTTTTGCTTACTAATTGTTAACATAAACAAATATACTTAATTTATTCAGAAGTGCAACTAGAAACGGGGTTGTGAGTGTTCTGGTAAATTGTGTTTTCAGGTATGCAACAGGAGGGGAGAGTTTTTAAGGTAAAATGAAGGAGGTGGCAGATGCCATTGGGAGCAGTGACCCCTCCAGCAAGGATGGGTATCTTGGATGATATCACTGAAGGACTGACAGGCAATCTCCAGGCAGACATTCTCACAGAAGCAACTATTGTGCAAGACCATGGTCTGTCAGTCTCCTGACAGTCATTGCCAGGCCCGTTCCATAAGCCTTTGTGCAGGATCAGTACCAAGGATCTCTCTCTCTTTCTCTGGTCTCTGATGGCAGTAACTAAGCCTTCTTTACTCTCTTTTGACCAGATGTTGATTTAATTGTTAGGCATGTTGACTGAGTTTCTGTGAGTTTCTAGAGCTATATTAATTTTCACATATTTGTGAACGTCTCCAATTTTGTATTGTTACTGACTTCTAATTTTATTGTAGGAGAATATGCTTTGTATGATTTTAATGCGCATATTTGTTGAGGCCTGTTTTCTGACCTAACATATGGTCTGACTATGCTGGAGCATGCTCTATGTGCACTTAAAAAGTGTACTCTATTGTTGAGCAAAGTAGCTTTTTGATAGCAGTTCTCACTGTGTATCTATGGCTGGAATAGAACTCTCTATGTAGACCAGGCTGGCTTCTAACTCACAGAGATCCACTTGTTTTTGCCTCCTGAGTCCTGGGATTAAAGGTGTGTGCCACCATGTTTGTCTTTTATGGAGCATTCTATAGACCTGCCAGATCTGATCAGCATTGCTCAAATCTCCTCTCTTCACTGATGTTCTGTTTTGCTGTTTTGTTTATTTTGGAATGTGAGGTATTAAAAGTTTATAGACACTACATTGAATTGTTTATCTCTCCCTTCAATTCTATTCAGTTTCTTCTTGAAATCTGAGATCCTGTTACATATACCATATGTTGTTTATATTCATAACTGTTGTTCTTGATAGCTTGATCTTTTTTCCTGCTTTGCCTCTAATAACAAGTTCCTGTCTTCAAGTTTAACATGTCTGACTTTGGTGTATGCTCCCCGGTAGCTGGTTTTTGCTACTTGGATGGTTTGTTTTTCTTCTACCCTTCTCCACCACTTTACTTCCACTGTTTCAAGCCCCTAACACAAGATAGGAAAGAAAAAAAAATAGAGGGGTAAGACAGGCGATCCCTGCATAAAGTCAGGGATCAGAAAGGAGGCAATGTTATCATTAGACTACTTCCTGCTGAGTTCCTTGAGGCAAGTTTGATCTTTGCCATCAAGATATGTAACAACAACATCATTTTCTCCTTCTCCTTCCTCTCCTTCTCCTTCTCTTCCTCCTCCTCTCTCCTCCTCCTCCTCCTTTGTGCTTGACTACTTAACAAACCACAACCACCAACAACCAACTCCCACCTCTCGAGGGCCCTATCATTTATATACTCTCTGAAAAGTCCCAAGAATTCCAAACATCACACAAATTCAGAAACTATCTTCAGTTGGCAAAACCATGCTCCCACTAGAGCACAAGACAAATCATACTCAGCTGCACTCCCCAGATATATTTTAGTTATTGTTTATATAGTCTTTTCTGTCCAACTATTTGTGAGTGTGTTGTGCACAGTATTGTAGTTGGAGTCTGTCTTCTCATCCATTTTGTTAAAACTTTCCCTTTAGAACTTCCTGTAGTGAGGTCAGAAAGCAATAAAATCTGTTTTGTTTGTCCAACATTGTCTTGATTTCTCCTTTTATTATTTATTTGTATGTGTGTAAGCCTGTGTTAGTATGTGTGTATCACATGTGTGCAGGAGCCAAGAGAAGCCAAGAAAGGGTGACATCTTTTGGAAGTGGAGTTTCAGGTGGTTGGGAGCTGCCATGTGGGTGCCGAGAACTGAACCTGGTCCTCTGCAAGAGCAGAGTGCTCTTAACCACTGAGCCACCTCTCCAGCTCCTATTTACTTATTTATTGCATGTGTGTAAAGGCCTGTATGAATGTATGTGCACCCCATCCCAAGGAGACCGGAAGAGGAAGTTGGATCCCCTGGAACTGTCATTATAGGCAGTTGTGAGCCATCTGATGGATTAGCCGGGAACCTAACCCATTTGCCAGCCTCAGAATTCTTGGGTTTGGAACTTAGGCAGTATCTCCCACTGCCACTGACTTCCATTGTTTCTAGATAAAAATTCAATGTTAGTGTTTTGGGGACCCCTGTGTGTAACACATCATACTAGATCCCAAACACTAATGTGTGTACCTGCTAATTTAAGGCTATTTGGCTTTTGCCTTGTGCACCCTGGTGAGAGTGTTCCAATGTTTCTGGCTTTATACGACTTGGAATTTTTTTTGAATTTTTAGATGCAGAGGTTAGACTTTTGGTATTAAATTTTCTTATATTATTTCTGTCCTTTCTCTCTTTTCACAGACCTTCGCAAAACCCATGACACTTTTAGTGGCATGCTCAATGCACCCCTCAGAGCAGTGGCATGCTCAACGGCGCCCCTCAGATCAGTGGCACGTTCAATGGCGCCCCTCAGATCAGTGGCACGTTCAATGGCGCCCCTCAGATCAGTAGGACACTCAATAGCACCTCTCAGAGCAATGGCATTCTCAATAGTGCCCCTCAGATCAGTGGCCTGGTCAACGGCGACCCTCAGATCCGTAGCAAGTTCAATGGCGCCCCTCAGATCCGTGGCATGCTCAATGGCGTCCTTCAGATCTCCGAGGCTCCTTTCATTTTCTTCATTTTTAGATACAATTTTCTTCCTCAGTTTCCTCAACTGATCTTTTCACTGATTCTTTTTCCTGCGACCTTAACTCAGTGAAATTTTTGTTTTGGCTACTGTACCTTTCAAGCATAGTATCTCTGTGATCACTTTTAATTTATTCCCTTCATCCATGCACCATCTCTAAGACATTCTCACACCTTTAAAACGTCCTTTAGAAACGGTTACCTGTGAACATATTTAAAGTAGCTGATAAGAAGTTTCTGTCCAGAGAGTCCATTGTCTGGGCTTCTTGGGACATTTTCCGTTGTTAGTTTTTTCCTAAGCATGACTCATCTCTTTCTTGTTTCTTTGCCTGCTTTTGAAATTTTGTTGCTGGCGAGGAGACAAGTTGGGAAACGTAAGTTAGACAACCTAGGTCTCCCTTTTCTTAGAGTCTGTTGATTATGATGGCAGCTCTTTAGCGACGTTCTGAATGAAGCCATGAAGCTGCGTTTCTGATGTTGGAAAGAACTGTAGTATTTTCTTAGTGTGGTGCTCAGTGCTGAGACTCTGGAGGAAAAGCTCACCCGTCTTTGCTGAAGGAGTGTGATTGTGTTTGTGTCTATGTATACTTTATGTTTAGGCACAACTTCCAAGCAGTCAGGCAGTCACAAATTCTCCCTTAGTGGGCTGGAGCAGTTAAGAGCACTGGCTGCTTTCCCAGAGAACCAGGGTTCAGTTACCAACATGACATCAGGCAGCTCATAGCTTCTGTAACTCCAGTTCCATTTAATGAAATAAAACTTTTAGATTCCTCTTAGGCCAGGAGGTTGACGCAGAAACACGCAGCAGTTACTCTTCCTGTTGCCGTAATAAAGCATCTTGGCAAGGGAGAAGGGATATGTTTTGGCTTACAGCTCCAGGGTTACGTCCTTCGTGGCGCAGAAGACATGGTGAGGAATGCAAAGCAGCGGGTCACAAGACTCCACAGTCAGAAGCATGACGTATCCGGTCACGTGACTCCACAGTCAGGAGCAGAAAGCAGCAGGTCACGTGGCTCCACAGTCCGAGTCAGAAGTAGGAAGTAGCAGGTCACATGACTCCACAGTCAGGAGCGTGATGCAGTGGGTCACATGGCACTATAGTTGGGTACAGTCAGGAAACAGAGTGGATGTCAGTTCAGCTCAAGTTCTTGTTTTCATTCCTCTGGCAGGTAGGGTGGGTCTTCCCACCTTAACTAGTGTAATCTAGATAATCCCTCACTGGTGTCCATAGACACCTGTCTCATAGGTGATCCCAGAGCCTGTCAGGTTGACAATACTAACCATCACACTCACCTTCTCTTATGTGCAAGGAAAAATTAATCCTGAATTCAAGAAAAGATGACAAAGAGCCCAGGAGAAGCCAGGGACTGTAATAATTCTCACATAATAACATTAAACTCTAATTTAGGACGTGGTAACAGGTTTGTGCTGGATTTCAGAGTGGATGGGCTAATGGCTTTTGTGGTCTCCTGTTTTCTCTTTCTCAACAATGTATTCCAGGAGTGTCATCCAGACCCACAGCTGTATGGAGGTGAGGAGAGAGAACCGGTTTAGTTCATAGGTCTTCAGTTGACTTGTTTCTGTTTGGAGGGCACCCTCTGCGCTTGACTCAGACGATACATTCTTTGAGCCTGATCCTGATGCTGATATCTGTAGCGTCTTAGGGGAGGTGTAGGGGGCAATGTGTGTATTTGGGATGTAGTTGCCTTCAAGGCTTTGATATGAGCCCCTCCCTTTGTATACGGACCAACCTCAATGACTGACTTCTAATGCAGAATAAGACAGAACACCAGTGTTCTATAGGACAGGAGTGGAGCAGCTTCTAACTGGTCCTGACCCTTGGGGCGCTTGGCTCTTGGAACCTAGCCGTGATAACAGGAATCTTGGGATGCTGGAAGGGTGATGTGAAAGTGTTCAAACAGTTTTAGCTATCATCCCAGCTAACATGTACCACCAACTGCCAAACAGAGTGAATGGGTCTGCAGACAGTCCCAGCCCTGAATCCAAGAGGGCTGAGCCAGTGCCAACCGAAGCAGAGGTGAGTTGTCCCTTAGGCCGTCCCAGTTGGCAGAGATACGTGTAGAAAACATATTGTCATTTTAAGCTACCACTTTTGAGGCTGGCTTGTCACATAACACTAGATAATTGGAACAAGATGGTAGTTTTAATTTGCATTTCCCTGATGACTGATACTGTTACTTTTTCACATGCCAATTGGCCCTTTAAATCTTCTCTGGTAAAGTAGCTATTCACGTTTTTGCACATTTTAATTAAACACTTTATTTTTCAGTAGTTGTAAGAATTCTTTATTATTCTGGATTCAAGTCATTTAAAATTGTCCAATTTTCTTCCTCCCTACCTGCCCTTTTCTTTTTTCTTTCCTCCTCCTCCTCCTCTTCCTTCTCCTCCTCCTCCTCCTCCTCCTCCTTTTCCTTCTCCTCTTCCTCCTCCTCCTTCATGACAAGGTATCACTGTGTCACCTATGCTGGCTTCAAATTCCCAGTCCTCCTTCATTGTGCTGGGATTACAAAGCATGTTTCCAACTTGGCTTAGAAGATCTATTTATCATTTGTCTGTCTGCTATCTATCTATTTTTAACATTATCTTGCAAAATAACAGATTTTTATATAGGGTTGAACATATATTTCATTTTGGCTGATTCTCCTCTCCTCTCCCTGCCCCTGCTCTAGTCTTTCATCCACAAGCCCCTCTTCTACTTTGCCCTATTGTCCTCTCAACCAATGGTCTCTTTTCTCCAATCTCCTGGCCTCTTATGTGCTTTCTACCACCTGGCTATTTACAAGTTAGAGGCTGGGATCCACATGTAAGTGAGATCATATAGTACTTGTGTTTCTAAGCACGTTACCTTGTTTAAAATAGTTTTCCAGTTCCATGTATTAGCCTCAAATCTTGATAATTTCATTGTCTTTACAGCTGAATAAAATTCCACTGTATATATTATCACCACATTTTCATTATCCACTCATCTCTTGATGGGCATCAGGCTGATTTCACTTCCTTTCATGAAAAGAATCATGTGATGTTTACTTTTCAGACTGTTGGCACAAACGTAAAATCGCTCAGGATCTCAATGTGGAACAGTCTAGATCAAGTTTGCCTTTGGGCATACCTGTGGAGGATTGTATGGATCATGTTAATCAGAGTAGGGAGACCTGCCCATTGTGGGTAGCTCCATTCCCTAGGCAGGGGATTCTGAATTGTATAGGAGCCAGTAAAGCATGCTGATGGTGAGCCTGCGTGCACTGCCATGTTCCTCTGTTTGTAGCTGTGATGTTCTCTTACATTTCCATTTCTTCAAGTTCTCTGCTATGACAGAATGTAACTTGGAACTGTGAACCAAAATAAAGACCTTCTCCCTTTTTGTCATGATACTAGATCATAGCAAGAGGAAGTAAAATTAAGCATAGATAAACAGGGACATGGAACTGTCTTTATAGCGGAATGCAGACTCCTTCAGCTATGTCCAGGAGAGTCATACAGCTGAGTTACATGGTAATTTACTCTGTCTCTCTCTGTCTCTCTGTCTCTGTCTCTCTCTCTCTCACACACACACACACACACACACACACACACACACACACACCCCAGTGGCTTATTTCCTGCACATCCTTACCAGCATTTGTTCCTTTAGTGGCCATCCTTACTGAGGGAAGATAGAATCTGAAAGCCGTTATTTGCATTTCTCTGATGAGTAAAACTGTTGAAGACTTTTTAAAGCACATGTGGCCATTCGTATTCCTTCTTCTGAAAACTGTTCAGATCTTTGGCCCATTTGTCGACAGGAAACTTTGTTGCCTTGATGTTTATTGTCTGCAGTTCTTTATATATGGTAGATACTGGCCCATCTGAGGTATGTCTGTTGAAGATTCTCTCCCACTCTGCAGGCTGCCTGTTTATTCTGTTGATAGCTTCTGTTTCTGGGCAGGGACTTTTACATTTCATATAGTCTACTTGGGGCTGTTTCCTGAACTGGTGTTTGAGTCAGAAATCTGCCTATTCCTATGCCCTGTGTGTGGGGTTCATCGTGAATTGAGGTTTGTGTCCGTGACAGTATGGGTGGAAGCCCCACTCTTCCGCAGCAGGGCCAGCTTGCCAGCAGCACTCATTTAAAAGGCCATTTTCCCCGGTGTTGTTTCTTGGTGCACATTCTTAATGTTGAGTCTACAAAGGCAAATCTTAATGTTTTTATAAAGCACAATTTACCAACTTTTGAGCACTTAACGATGCCCCATGCATTTTTATTTTGCATTCACAGAAGTGTTCCAAATGAAGGACTTTTGAGTGTAATGCAACTGAAGGTCAGCGGGATTGAACTGGTTCAGTGTTAAGAACTGAAGTAAGATTATAACAAGCAGCACTAGGCATTATCCAGGCATGTTTGATACCAGGGCACAGATTTTCTTTCCCCATGGAATAAATTTCAACAGAACCCATATTTGAACCTCGACTCTTTAACTAGGACTCTGGAGATGGGACTGAACCTCTAGGTCCCTAGATCTCTTCCCTAAATATGGACCTGGGCCGGCAGCTGAGCGCAAACATGCAGGTTCTTTCTTGTGTTCTCTACCCTTGAACTCAGGTCCTCCCACTCGAAAGCACTTCTGCCCGCTGACCGCTCTCCCCTGCCCAGAAATGCTGTGATTTTATTTGGTATTCTTTTCAAACACTAAGCCTACTTTCTTTCGGTGTTTATAACCAAAAAGTACTCTGTTATCTTCTATGACCTTTTAATATGTTGGTAAACATAGAAAACTGTTCACATGACCTAGCTGACATGAGAGAACGAGGGAAGGACAGACACAGGAAAGGGCTGACACATACTGAGAAGCTGTGAGCTCTGACGTGGACGCACCAACACCAGCCAGAGTCCAGAAACTCAGCACACCCCCACCCCAGCCTCCTGGGAGTCCGGAGCCACATGGCCCCCCACCCCCAGCCTCCCCGGAGTCCGGAGCCACACCGCCTCCACCATGAACTGCATCCTTAAACCATGAGACAGAATAAACCCTTCCTCTATTAGAAGTTGCTTTTTAGTCAGTGATTTCATCAAAACAAGGAAATGAACGAATGAGTACTGGATTTACCAGCTTAATGTTTTGCATCCCAGTTTCCCCGGTCTCATTTCCTCACGGCAACTTAATGATTACTTCAGTTTCTCTTGGAAATCACTTAGGCTATCACAGTTTCTAGAAGATCCAGCCATGTTCTGGGCCACCCTTGCCAACCCTACAGTGACTCTATCTGCCATTCACCCTCAGGCTATTTAAAACAGCATCCTCTGTGGGCTTGGGAGATAGCTGTAGTGCATGCTTGCAAATGGGAAGGATATGGACCCCCAAGATCTCACAGAAAAAGAAGGGTGGTGTCTACCTGTAATCCAGCACTCAGGAGGCACAGACAGCAACCGGGGGCAAGCTTCAGGTTCAATGGGAGACACTGCCTCAATAAGGTGGATAAAGATTGAAGAAGACCTCTGACAACCTGTGGGCTTCTACACACACACACACACACACACACACACACACACACACACACAGAGAGAGAGAGAGAGAGAGAGACAGAGACAGAGAGAGACAGAGACAGAGAGACAGAGAGACAGAGAGAGAGGCCAAAAAGAAAGAAAAGTAAAAAGAAAGGAAAACATCTTATGTGAACTAAGAAAAGGAACACCCACCATGCAGAGGTATATGCTCTAATCTTCCACACATACTGCCATCTGGTGGTTCCACACCCAACCATGGCCTCCATTTGTAAAACTTAGATATTAGAAAGAGAATTACAGCTCCAGATTTGGCTGTATCATGTTTGGAAACTATATACCTCTATACAACTACTTAACCCTGGCAGTGGCCCACCTGACCACACATTCTAGAATGGAGGGAAATTGCTTGTTCCAGAACACCTTCAGGGAAGCAATACCTTTGTGTGGCTTTAAAAATACATATATTTATATGTGTTTGCCCGCATGAATTTATGTGCACTGCATGCAAGAAAGAACCCTTAGAAACCAGGAAAGACCAGTGGGCATTGGGCCCACTAGATATGGAGATACAGGTTATATGTGCATCTCTCTCTCTCTCTCTCTCTCTCTCTCTCTCTCTGTGTGTGTGTGTGTGTGTGTGTGTATGTGTGTGTGTGTGTGTGTGTGCGTGTGCGCGCACGCACGCATTTGTGCGTACAGATGCTAAGAACTGGTCTCGAATACTCCACAAAGGCAGTAAGCCCTTTTAACTGCTTAGCCTTCTTTCTAGCCCATAGCTTGACATGATACAGCTCTTCATAAACAATATCCGCTAACGATCAAGAGAGGACAAGCACTCAGAACCGCCAAGATCGTCAATGCAAACCCTCAACACCAAGGAGGGCCAAAGAATGAATAAAATCACCCAAACTGAACATCAAGCTTGCATGTGGATCACAGTGGTAATTTTATTTCCACATAAATTCTGTCCGTAGAAAAGACAGAATTTCATGTAGTCTCATGTGTGTTTCTAACTCCTGCCCTGCCCAAGTCAAATACACCTCTCCAACGGGACGCACTGGTCACTTACATATCACATAAAGACATCTGAACATTGGCAGAGTCTGAGTCTGGGCGAGGCTGTGGTTACTCAGCCCTGTGCAGCAGTGGGTAGACGTATCTTTAGGAGTCAAAGAGTAAAATCCAGGATGAGTGGACACTGGGCTGGGTGGGACCTTTGCTCTCTTAGCCTCCCAAGCCTCTCTTCTGATCTGAAAATGTTACCTGAGGACTGTTCTCAAAATCAGTGTACAAAAGTGGAATGCAATACTATCAATGTTATCAGTAACTGAACGTACCAGTGTAGATATGCTGGTGACTGTGTTCTCAAAATCCAATGCTGTCTCCTCTAAAGTTGGAGGAGGTTTTCGCAGACACTGAATCATTTCATCATTTAACTACAGAAACCAGGATTTCAAACGTAAATGGCTGTGCTGGCTAGTTTTGTCAACTTGAACACAGGATAGAATCATCTCAGAAGAGAGAATCTCAATCGAGACAACTCTCCTACCAGTTTAACCTGAGGGGGAGCCTGGGATGCATTTTCTTGACTGATGATGTGGGTGGGTCCATCTCACAGTGGGTGCTTGGTTCTACGCCAGGCCCATGGTCCTGGATGGCTTAAGAAAGATGGCTGACTGAGTGAGCCATCAGTACAGGTGCATCAGACGTTGCCTTGAGTTTCTGAGACTTCCCTGTGGACCACAAGCTGTGAGATGAAACCAACCCTCTCCTTTTGGGGAGTGAGACAATGGAAAAGCAACTGGAAATCCCAGTTCTTAGGTGAATGAGTTGTAGAAGCCAGAGGGCATCCAGCATCCGGGAAGTGGGGAGATGAAGCTCTTGCAGTAGCAAAGCTATGTGCGAGCTGAAAAATGAAGACAGGAGTGTGCTGTAAACTGACGACCAATTCCACCATGCTAAACACAGACAAGCATTCCAGACCTGCCACAGCTATTGTGTTTCCAGGCTGGCTTTTATTGGGGACATTGTTCATCAGTGTGTTATGGCTCTTTTAAACACCAGCATTTTAAAATCCGAATAAAGCATGCTTCTAAGCTTTTTGGTTTTGAAATGGAGTCTCCCTATGTTGTCTACATTGGCCTCATACTGGGGATCCAAGCAATTCCTCTGCCTCAGCGTCTCATGCTTACTGCTACTTACTGATCTTTTGATGTATAAGCCCATGGTTTCACTGGAAGGGCTTGGGTGACTGTACCACAAACAGCAATATGAAAGCAGATCTCTCAGAGGAGCCATGCTTTTGGATTGTGTCTGCAGTTTTGTCATGAGGCACGAAGGAGAAGTTCCACTCGGGAAGGACAACAGCAGCTGCTGCCATTGATGCTGCCCAGGTTGATGCTTCTGTGTACGAGTGACAAAGGACGCCAGTGAGCTGTAGCAACAAGAGGTGACCTACACAACTTCCCAAGTCCCTGGTTTCATTTTCCTATCTTGTAATCAGACACAGTTGCGGGGGCGGGGGGGGGGCGATTTGGCAAATGCTACAGACAGGGTACCTGTAGCCACATCAGAGCACCAGATGGGAAAACACACATTAAATATTGGCACACTGTGGCATGGGACTGGTTTGTGATATTGCTAGTGTCTAATTAATGACTCTTAAGGTAGAAGAGGGTAATCTATATTGCTTGCTTGACACCCAAAAATTCTAACCTAACACACATATCCCCTTGCATCCACAGCAGCAGAAACATTTAGCACATCAACCCAATGTCCCGAGGCCCCAAGGCCTCAAAGCCACATCCCTGGCACTGGCTCTAAGGCTCACAGTTCTTGGTCCTGAAGACTGATTCAGTGGGCATGCTGGGAAAAGTATACAGTTTGGGGCAGGGTAGGGGTGGGACAGGGGAGGAATCTATTTTTTAAAAAAAGAAGAAAGAAAGGAGAGAAAGAGAGAAAGAAACTTGTAGACAGGTAAGCACAGCTCTCATCCCTCATCAAAGCAGCTTTATCCAGTGGGTGGAGACCATGACAGAAAGCCAGGACTGGTCAGAATGCAGAACTAGCCATGAGGTGCCCATTCCCCCAGCAGATGCATCTATAACTCAGTCTGTGTACCCAAGCTCAGGGAACCTCGTGGAAATGGAGGATGAGAGTATCTTCCACAAGACGGTGTCTTCTAAGACTGGCAAGCCACACCAATGAAATCTAACAGACCCAGCTGTCCTAAACAAGCCACTACCAGTTGACACAATGTGGATGGAGGAAATCTCACAGGGCCTGGTCTCTAAGGGAAGTGCTGTAGGCAGCCAATGACAGCTGAGGGAGAATCAGTTTTCCTCAGATGAGCCTCCTCCTAGCTACCCAACACCATGTGGTCATCCCTAAACATATATTCAAATGAGCAACACTAAGTGGGCCCAGCAGGTTGTATTTACATATTTATATGTGTGGGTCTATGTAACAATTATCAAAATTAAGAGGTCATCAGTTTGAGAGGGAGTGGGGCACAGGAGGAGGAATTGGAAAAGGAGGGGGAACGGTAATAATTCTCAAAACCGGATTCCATTGATGTCAAATGTTTGTCTAGAAATACCAGGAAGGAGGCAGCTGTTCAAAGCTGCACACATAGGAGATGCCAAAGAGAACTAGATTTAATTCAAAATTGTGTCAACCAAGAAAGCCAAAACAGAAGACCCTGGCGCTCTCCAAAAGCAGTTTCCTGGGAGGCTAATTAGCTAAATGCAAGTGGTGAGGCTAACCCTGGGTTCCCGCTCCCTTCACGCTTCCCTGGGTGTCTGCACAGATTCCCCAGCATCCCTCCTATAGGGCTCCCCATGTCAACGTGAGGGAGAGAGTCCTTTTTAAAGACTTCCACAGAAACTTCAGTCACTAATACTCTCAATTCTTGGACCAAATCCCTGATACTAAGCACACATGCAGTCCTTATTGTTTGGAACTCAGGGGACATAGAGAACAGCTGGTCACCCTTCTCTGCCTAATGCCCTTCACATTTGTGGGGGTTACACTCAAGACAGAGGCCTAGGGGCTAAGATTTGTCTGGCCAAGGCTTTATTCAGAACTGCTATTACTCAGTCTCCTGCTCTTGAATTTCAAGTGTGTTATGAATTTTGTCCCACCCCCTCCAAAGTTAATGGTTTTTCCATGGACAGGAAGTGACATTGCAGGAAGGACCCTCCTTTGCCACTCCATTCACCTCATCAGCTTTGTTATCATTTGGTTCCAGTTATTTGGGATAATTCTGTGAATGTAGAAGATGAGGCAAGCTATCCATGCCTGTAGCTCAAAGTGGGCCAGCATAGGAACGCTTTCTCAAGGATACTGGTCCACTGACTTCATTAGTCACGGGCTCTATTGACACTGTCTCCTAATCAGCGATTCGCATAAAGTAAATGGTAAACTTTGTTGAGTTGGTTTTCTCATATTGTTTCTGGCCTCTTATGTCAATTTTATGTCTGCTGCACATACAAAGATGTTGCTTCTATTTTCCTTTGCTTCTATATTAATTGCAGCTCAGCTCCCAAATAAGGTTTCACTGTATTACAATAAAAGGTCACAGTTTCATACAGCAATATACAATAAAATAATTCCCCTTTCCCCCCATGAGCACATATTACAATTTCTATGGCATCTATCTCATTGGGAAGAGCATGACAGACAGACAGACAGGCAGGCAGGCAGGCAGGCAGGCAGGCAGGCAGGCAGGAGAGAGCATGCCTCAGAAGCTTTTTAAGGACTGACTAGGGATCTTTAGACTTGGGGTGCTTCCTAAATAATATTGATAATATAATTACACTCCTTCCAGCAGCCAAGTCAGTAAGGTATTTAGCAGCTGAAGGAAGAGCATTTTCCATGCAGCAGATCACACTGTTGCTTCTAAATGCAGAAGCAAGCCCAGAAGACTCCATCTCAGGGACTGCAGGAGTCTCCCGAGCCCATCTGAAGTTGTTTTGGGACAAGCTTGACGTTCCCTGGAAGTTGTCACAGTGAACCAAAGACTGAGTTCTGGAGTTCTCTGTTTAACCTCTGGTGCTTGGATGGTCAGAATGCCTAGCCTGAACTGGCTTTATAAACAATGTTCTCTATATTTGACCTCGTGAAGGACACATTTTAAAGCACATGTAAGACCAAGGGGTGCCTACAAGTTGACCAGAAGTCCCCCGTTGTCAGTGTTGTCTTGGTAATCCCCCAACAAAGCTCCCACAAAGCTGGGGTGATGCTCAGCCCCTGTAATGAGGGGAAGACAAGCCTATGTTTAAGTGAATTTGGTGCATCCCACTGGGGTCCAGCCACTCAGTGAGACGTGTTCCTTGAATGGGGGACAGATGGTGGCCGCGGTAGTCTTTTGCTGGAATATATCTCCATAGAGGATGATGTGGCATTCAACCCCGTGATTGGGCTGATGCTGACTGCAACTCAGTCACGGTATCTAAATCACATTAAGGCCCTCTTCTGTCACTGGCTTGCCTCGAGATTTGTCTGGCTTTTTAATATCTAACTGCCGGCCTCCATGTGGGGGATTATTCTGTGCTATCAGCTCAGATTTTTATATTTTTGCCAAAATGAGCGTCTGCCCATCTTTCAGAAGTGCCATGTTCCTCACCCCCTCAAATGAGTTACACAAACTAATTATAATTAAAAGCAAACAATTACAATTAGGCCTGAGTTGAGTGGAGAGATACTTTGCTTGTCATAAGCCATTTTAAATACTCCTGATGCTGTTGTAATAGCCTTATTTGGAAGAGGAAGGGCAGGAGGACATCTCCAACAGTCCCAGTGTGAGAGAAACTAACAGCACTACAGATCTGGGACTTTGTTTGGCTAACACAGGAACGACACACGCCTATGAGCTAGGTTACGACACTTGGTTTAGTAACCTGCCTCTCTTTGTAGACTTACTCCCAGCAACCGCCATCAGACTTCAGACAGGCCTCCACCATCAGCATCGCAGTCAGCTTTTGTCTTCTTCTCACCAACAGCAGACCACAGCTGCGCGTATTAACAACTCTGCCTTATGCTGCTCATAACCTGCTTCACATAAGAAGGGATAAGATAACTGGAGTAACTCTTTCCCTACTGATGAGTGCCCAGGAAGGGATGTGCCTACTAATCTCCCTTGGTCTCAGAACTTCAACTCATAGCTGATTTTCAGAATTTACTATTTCAAATTTTCTGAATCAGTAATGGGAAAACAAAAAATGAAACAGAAAAGGTAGAAAAGAAGTGACCTGACGGAAGTGCTGGGAACTAAACCGGCGGTGGTTTGCAAGAGCAGCCAGGTGGAGTGGCTCACACCTTCCACCCCAGCACTTGGGAGGCAGAGGCAGGCAATCTCTATGAGTTGAAGGCTGGCCAGGGCTACACAGAGGCCCTGTCTTGAAAACCAACCAACCAACCAACCAACCACACAAAGTGGTGAGGGCTCTTGAACAGTGAGCACCACTCCAGCTTTGGCAGGCAGGTCTCCGGGGAGGACATTTTATAGGGACCTAACTTAGGGCCTGAAGAATAACTTTAATCACATCACTAGTGGGTCTCTTTCTTTCTCCTCCCATATCCTTTGAAAGTACAATGTCTTGGAATTTTTTCAAATTTCCTACTTATTGCTACCATCAAATTACCCAAGAATTGGATCAAGTAATAGATGATATGTAAGTAAGCAGGCCCTGTGTACTGCTCATGTAGTGCACGTAATGATAAAAACAAAACAGACAGACACAGCCAAGGGGCAGTGGCCTGGATTATAGGTCGAGGGGAAGTGTCTCCTCCGACTTGTCCCTCTATACAGTAAGGGCAGTTTCTGCTTCCACCAAAGACCAAGAACCAGCCTTGACTCCCACACCCGTGAACTTACACCAAAGGAAAGACAGGCAAAGCCAAATCAGCACAAAACCAAAGCTACAAATAAACAAACAAACAAACAGCCTAGAAGGAATCCTTTTTGTAAAACTTTCTGCTAACTTGAAAAATTTCACCCAAACACACGGCCCACAGCCAGACCCTGCAAGTGGCATTCCTCGTGAGTAGTGAAGACTGCGGTCTGATAAAACGTCGAAATGGGAGTGTGCTGCTCAAGTGTCTGTAGGGCAGACAATCTGAATGCGCTCTGTGGCAGCTGAGTGAAGGGCCCTGGACCTGAATTCCAGCCTCACTGTTCATCAGCCCTTAGGCAGCTGAGCTTCATGTCACTGAAAAGATGATACTTTCTAATTCAGAGGATTGCTATTCTTATAGCAATAAGGTAGGATCAATATCCATAAGACATTTACAGCACTAACAGGCACAAGCCAGGTGTGCACCGGGCATGCACCAGCTATGCAGCAACAGATTATCCTGTCCGGATGGAGGTACCCTGCGGTAACATGTTATCCTGTCTGACCACGAGAAGTTTTGCTTTAGAAAGAAGAGCAGAAATGGGTAATGGCTGGAAAAGACACTGAGAGCCCTCAGTGGGAAGGAAGATCCCTGCTCGTTTCAAGATGGGAGCACAGAACCCTGGAAGTGTGGTGGGTCGGTTAACTGGGGTTGGGATTTGGACGAAGCTCACAGGTGAGCAGGTGAGAGGTTTGGAGAGCATTTGGGAAGTTTGTTGATACAGGACCCGGGGACAGTTTGGGCAAAGGAGGAAGGCACAGCGTGGGAGACCAGGGCCCAGTGGAAAGCTGGAAACAGCAACACATTACAGGCCCCCATGAGGTTCAAGTTTTACCAGGTCAGGGTATATGGGAATGTAAGTCTAGAAGAGTGTGGACACTGAGCTCAAGTTATTGATAAAAAGATTAGCATGGCCTTGAAAGTCCTGGGCCACAGCAGGGTGCAGAAACCTGTTAGAGCCTGGTTGACTGTCTCTTCCCTCCCGTGGCCTAAAGGCCTGAGCCTCAGCAGCTAAGAACCCTTTCTGCTCCTGCAGAGTGCCTGGGTTGGATCCCTAGGATCCACATCATTTTGTAACAAAATGAAATCCTACTTCAGAAATAGCATTACTAAGGGTCTAGATGTAGGATGTGTGTGTGTGTGTGTGAACTGCATGCATGTAGGTACCCACAGAGGCAGGAGAAAATGACACGGAAACTGGAGTTACAAGCAGCTGTGAACCACCACGTGAGTGCTGGGAGCCAAGCCTGGGTCCTCTGCAGGAGCAGTGAGTGCTCCTAAGTGTTGAGCCCTCTCGCCAGCCCCTGGAGTAGAGTCTCAAATGCCAGCTTTAAAAGCAGATGTTCCCATAAGGACAGGAACGTCTCAAGTACAGAGCAGAATCAAGAGGGAAGATCTGAAAATTGATAAACACATAATGGGAGTCTTGGAAGGAGAAAGGGGAATAAGTAGGGAAAAGTTATTCACTGGGTTAAGGCAGAAAATTTTATCTGAATTAAGAATAAGCCTGGAGTCTGCTCATTCAATTTCAGGCTAGGTTGAACACACACACACACACACACACACAAATGCCTGTGCACCACACAGATGGGGAGAGAGAATGCTTGGTAAAGTTCCTGAATGCTAGATTTATAGAAATCTTGTAAATACACAGGCAGAAAGACTAAATTACTTAAGGAAAAATGTCTACCTGGCAATGAACAACCAACCACCCATATACCCTGAGGGAGGACTACTCAACCTGTTCTTCACCTTCTGAAGCAAAAGGAAAACAGGAACTAGGAATGAAACCTTAACTCAGAATGAGACAGAGATACTGGAGAACCGGATAGATTTACATTTAAATGCAGGATTTTGCTGGGGCGTGGTCACACACACCATTAGTGCCAGAGCTCATGGCGGCAGAAGCAGATCCTGGCTTAAATAGCAAGTTCAAAGCCAGCCAAGAATACAGAGTAAGAAACTGACTCAAAGACACACCAATGAAGGAACGAACAGACAGCGATGGGATTTCTCAGGATTATGAAAACGGGGTCTCAGGACTTTAAAACAGACGGGAGTGAAGTCACTGTCAAGATCGCACCATGAGCAGGTGCTGAAGGTATTACTGAACAGAGGGTAGTAAAGTGGCTGAGCACATTTTAAAAAGAACAAAGTCTGTTTTGCCAGTTATGAATCTGTAACAAAATGAGCACTGCTCTGACTTAGAAAAGAGAAAGAAAAAGAACAGGTCAGTGGAACCCATTTCAGATCAGTCCCCAGGTTACTAGAGAGTTTACTACCTGACAGTAAATGGGGGCAGCACTGCTGACTGCCCTGGGAAGGAGACAGATGTGGACTGGAGGCCACCAAGGATCCCAGGAACTTTAGAAAGCACGCATCTCAGATGAGACCAGAGGTGTTTCTAACAGTGTGGCAGGAGTAAGTACACCCAGCCAAGTCTCCACATGAACGGGGATGCGCTGTATTCGTCTCAGAGGGAGTGAAGTGGTAAAATCGACCTATGTGCTCACGACATAAGGCAAGCCTAGAAGACACGCAACAGGAGGGGGGAAAAGACAGCTTTCTTTTGGTCTCTGAAATACCAAACAATCTACTAAGTAGATTAAATAGTTATCGACTTCTACACACTTAAAACAAAGTCTGGAAATGTAAAAAGCAAAGCTAAGGCTGGGGAGAAATGACCCAAGCTGCCCCAATACCAAGGCCCTAACCAATCTTTCTGAATCCAACAGGTAAAGCAAAAGCCATAGGACATTGTATGGACAATGTTAATGGCTCCGCTTAAATCCTGAATATGTATATTTCAGTAATCTAAAATCCAGAGTTTGTTTTCAAATATAATTATTACTAATATATACATTTGCATGTTAAATCCTGAGAAAGTTTTTACAAACTCCCCTGTATTGGTTATTTTTATGTCAACTTGACTCAAGCTATAGTCATTTGAGGAGGGAATGGCCATAAGATCCAACTGTAAGTCATTTTCTTAATTAGTGATTGATGGGGGAGGCCCAGCCTATTGTGGGTGATACCATCCCTGGGCTGTGGTCCTGGGTTCTACAAAAAAAAAAGCAGGCTGACCGAGCCATGGGGAACAGGCCAGGAAGCAGCACCCTCGGTGGTCTCTGCATCAGCTCCTGCCTCCAGGGTCCTGCTCTGCTTCAGTTCCTGTCCTTGCTTCCTTTAGCATCATACTACAATGTGGAAGTGTGAGCCAAATAAACTTTCCTCCATAACTCGCTTTTGGACATGGCATTTCACCCCAGCATCAGAAACCCTAACTAGGACACCCCAAGTAGAAATCGGTTAAAGATTAAATCAATGCTGAGCTAGCGTGTAATAAGTGAACCACGACATCTCTAATGCATCTAAGTCTGCAATGAGGTCAAATGGATGCCCACAGCAAACAACTCCCCTCGTGTTTACTAGACATACAAAACAAAACCAGAAATGATAAAAACTGAGCTAATGAAAGTAGGAAAAAAGTTTAATGACTTGATTAATGATTGTAGAAGGAAGAGTTCCTGGGTGAGAACCAAGTCCGTAGGGAGGCAGTAAGCTGCAGAGTGTGAAGACTTTCAAAACGTGGATAAGGTCAAACCTCACAACATCTTTTGAGGCGAGCCCAACTTAGTTTAACACAAAATCCAGACAAGTAAAACAGAAGTACAGATCAAATTTACCCATAAACATCTATAAAAGTTTTCAATAAAATAGATGTAAATCAAGCTCACAATATTAAGGTAGGGAGAAATTTAGAGATGGGATTACTTGTATTTTATTAACATCAGCAAGTTAAAGAAAACCCACACGGCAATCTAAAAAATGGTGGAGAAGCCCTTGCTGAAGCTGATATAGCTTTCTTCACCACAGTGGGCAAAATCTCACGGAGAGAGAATCACTTGTAAGCATCACCAGTCAATAAAAAAGGCCAATGGCCAATGCGCTGAGGCAGGAAGTAGGAGGTGGGACACTGACAGGAAGAGAGGATTCTGGGAAACAGTGAGTGGAGCTAGAGGTCAGACTCTGAGCAGAGGTAACAGCCGCATGGATGAACTCAGGACAGAATGAAGGCGAGATTTGGCTGGAGGGCTGAAGAGACAGATGGACAGACGCCAGCAGGGAGCTGAACTCAGGACAGAGTAAATAGGATTCGCCCCTGATTTGGACACAAGAAGCTGAGAACAGGTAACTATAACTATGTGGAAGAATAGTTTGAACAGGTTAAATAAGTTACTAACTTGTACAAGAGAACAAGCTATCTTAGGCTGCTTGTGGCCAGGGCATTTATTACTAAATAATTAATCTCAGGGACGTCTTGCCGGGAGCAGGGGCTGGAGAGAAAAAAAACCAGATTTATTTTTTAACAGTCTTGTCCAGTAAGAACCAAGGTGAGGTACACGTTTGCCTATTAGAGAGTCACAAGCAAAAGAGCGACGGAGCTGTCTCCTTGTACACACAAGACAACATGAAACCTGTAAACCAACAGGCACTGCCACAATCTTCCCAATGATACAACTGACAAGTTTCAAGGGAATTAAGTGAAATATACAAGAGTTCAGCAAGATGAAAGCCACGGAAGCCAATACAGACAAATACTGGCACACAAGAGAATCATAGCCACACATCCTAGCAGCAAAACTCGGAGAGCATTTAGGGAGGAAATCTTATTTACAATAGTAAGAAATCTAAAACATACACAGATAACTTCAAAGAAAACGTGTCATTTTCTGTAAAGACAACAAGGCTTTCCTGCCACATACAATCATAAAGCAAGATCCTACCAGGCTCTTCTGCAAGACTGTGCCGTCGCCATCCCCGGAGTACAGCGTCCTTCCCAGTGTCTCCTCAGGGCTCCATAGCCATTTGTCAAGAGCACAACAAAGGAGAAATGAATTTTATTGGTCTTTAAATTTCCCTTTATGTTTCTGACTCGCTCTGTCATTGGCTAAGTGTTTTACTAGATGTAAACTCTATACCAGAGATCTTCAAAGGGAACAGAGGTGAAAAAAACATACAAAATCCCCACTTGGAAAAAATTATATAAGGATTTCCTAAAATGCTCAATGAATATGGGGCTGAAGAGGCAAGCATGTCCGTTCTTCCTGACCAGTTTCCAGAACCTAAAACTACGTGTAGCTCCAGCTCTGGGGGATCTGATGCCCTCTTCTGGTCTCTAAAGTTCACATAAACAAAAATAAAGCTTTTTTAAAATGTTGAATTAATATTTCACATAAGCATTAAACAAGACAGTGAAGAAATGTTGAGCCAAAATCTAAAGAAGAGAAACCTGTTCAGCCCCTTGCAGGGAAACCTGTTTTTTTCCTCAGGATAAGACCTAGAAAGAAAGCTTGGAAACTAGGTTGGATCTCATGGTCACAGGGGACCAATCAAGACAAAACCAAACAGCACATAAACTAGGTTTGCCACGATCGAGATCTTACTGCCTGTGGGCCATTTGATTAGGCCAAATAAACGCAAAAGGTGCCTTACCCTGATCTAAAGCAGTAACACCTGAACACTTGGCAGAAGTGAGTAAAAAGAAGTGAGTAAAAAAAAGGTAAAGATGCTCTTGGGGGGTGGGGGCAGACGGATGGTTCAGCGGTTATGTTCTTATAGCTCTTGCAGAAGACGCAGGCTTGATACCCAGCGCTGACACAGTGGTTTCCACCCACCCATAACTCCAGTTCCAGGGGATTTGCCACTCTCTTTTAACCTCCGCTGGTAGCAGGCACACGTGTGCTACACATGCACGTATGCAGGAAAAACATTCAAACATATAAGTCCTTCTTGAAAGGAAACTAGCTATAGAATCTGATCCACAGCTATTTCAGATTCCAGATTTTTCTGGCCCAAAGGTGTGTGTGTGTGTGTGTGTGTGTGTGTACCTAAAACAGTAAAGTGTCTCTAAAGAGAGAACCAGACAATATTCTAGGCCTCCATTAACAGTACAAAATTAGGACATCAGTGGGCAGGCTCAACTGGAGCTGTGAAATGAAGAAAGGTCAAGCGGTCAACAGACAAAACGTGGCTGACGTCGGCTGACAGGCTGTCCTCTACAGTCTGAGTGCACCACACAAGTCATACATATAAAAACATTTAAAAGCAAGGCTATAAATATCCCACAGAGTGGAATGAGGACTTAACATCTATTTAATTGGAATCTCAAAAGAACAAGAGGAAAAAATAAAAGTTTAGCGATAAGAAATTTCCAGACTTCAAAAGAAATCCCAAACTTGACAATTAAAAAAAAATCCTCACATACATAGAGTATATGAATTTAAAAAACTAGCATTAAGTATAAATATCTTAGGGCTGGCCAGGGAATTTAGGCAAGCTTGCATTTCTTCCTTTGTTTTTAGAGACAGGGTGGTGGTGGGGAGTTTTCTGAGGGGACGTGGCTCCGAATGTAGACCAAGAGGACCTCACAGAGATCTGCTTGCCTCTGCCTCTTTTCGATGGGATCAAAGGCATGGGCCACCGCACCTAGACCTATATATAGCTTATTTTAAAATGAGCAACAGCTGTCTTGGAAGGGGCAGGTGGATAATGGTAGAGAAACAAGATCACTGCAGTGTGTCTGTTAATTGCCAATCTACAACTCCACACTCCAGGGTTAACTGGGTGATGGTGGTGGACACCCAATGCTCAGGAGGCAAAGATACGCAGACCTCTGAGAGTTCAATACCAGCCTGGTCTACACAGAGACCCAGTCTCAAACAAACAAAACCCCACACCAAACCACAACAAAAAAGAATTAGTGAAGGGGCTGGAGAGGCGCCTCAGTGGTTAAGAGTGCATGCTGCTCTTGCAAGGGACCAGAGTTTGGATTCAAGCAGGGTCTTAGTTAGGGTTTTACTGCTGTGAGCAGACACCATGACCAAGGCAACTCTTATAAAGACAACATTGAATTCGGGCTGGTTTACAGGTTCAGTCCATTATCATCAAGGCAGGAGCATGGCAGCGTTCAGGCAGGCATGGTGCAGGAGGAGCTGACAGTTCTACATTTTCATCTGAAGGCAAACAGGAGAAGACTGGCTTCCAGGCAGCTAGGATGAGGGTCTTAAAGCCCATGCCCACAGTGACTTGCCTACTTCAACAGGGCCACACCTCCTAATAATGTCACTCCCTGAGCCAGGCATATTCAAACCGCCACAGAGTCTACCTGGAAAAGCCATGTGAAGTGTCTTGGAGGCTAACTGAAGTGCAGCTGACATTACAGCACCTTAACATACAAAGTCATATACTGTTTCATCCATCTCTCAAAACTGAGCAAAACAGCAAGAATTAGAGCTGTTAAATAAGTGAATGTCAAGACCAGAGTCCCTTAACCCATCTTCCATCCGACACGGTAGGATGTGACGAGGTGCGCTTTCTGAACAACTGCCATTCCCATGTAAAGCCTCCACTGTGACAGCACACCAGCTCTTTGATGTACCAGTTAGAGAACTAGCCGGGGCTGTTCTAGCTTATTTACCTGTTCATGCTGCCGTGGACAACCCCGCACTTACGCACAGGTGGGCTGCACAGCTAAACTCAATGGGTTAAAAAAATGCAAGAAAAAAAAATGAAGACCTGAATTTGGGAGAAATATGTTAGAAGGATCAGGGAAGAGTTGAGGGGAAGGGAGTGGGGTGGATATCAGCTCCAACCTCTGGAGCCATGCATCATCTGTTCAATGCTGTTCCCTCAACACTCTCAAGCTCTTCAGCCTACCTGACCTCAGAACTGACTCCCTCAAGCAGTGATCAACGTTTTGGAGGAACCTGAAAGTACAAAAAAGGCTGCCAGGCAAGGTAGCACACATTTTTAATCCCAGTGCCTAGGAGGCAGGGGCAGGTGAATCTTTGAGGTCAAGGCCAGCCTGGTCTACAGAGAGTTCCAGAGAGGCCGTGGTGTGTGCGCGTGTGACTATGAGTGTGAATAAGCAAGTGCAGAGGCTGCTTCTTACTCTCCCAATCAACTTGGAAGCTTCACTCCAACATCATCAATCAAAGCAGGGGATAAGGACTGGCGTGAGGACCCGCCCAGCTCCTCACAGACTGCCATGCTAAATGTCACAAGCAAAGTGGAAAACCCCCACAAAACTACTCAGACGAAGTCAGATCTGGCAGATATCAACTTGTCTACTATGGGCTCAAAATCAACGTTTAGGAAAGACAAAAATCTCCAAGGTCAATGAAAAGCAGCAGGCTCCAATTTTCTCAGACCCAGATCAATGGGTTACAAAAAGAGAAAAGGGAAAAAAATACAATGGACAAGCTGCATTAGGGTTGCCTGTTGAAAACAGGAGGTGGGGAGCCGGGTGATTATGGTCAAGACACACTGTTGACATATATGAAACTGCCAAAGAATAAGCTATTCTACTAGAAGTCAAGGGACAGAAAAACTTCCAAATATATACAGAGAAATGGCTATCCAGATGCAACAGGAATTCAGATTGCCAGACATAGCCAGAGCAACCTGTCCATAACACACTACATCAGCATGTCAACCTTAGGGCAAACACATCAGGTAACACACATCTCTTACTAGTAATCCTCACAGCCAGCAAACCTTGGGATAAGCATTTCAAGCCATGAAGGAAATAACTGCCAAAAAAGATTGCCATGTCCAGCAGGTCTATCTTTTAAAGTTGACAGAGAAAAAGTCACTGCTAGACAAGTACAAACTAAGGCAGTTTAGAAACCACCAAGTAGGTGACATTTATTGGAGTACCATATACATCGAAGATAGCTGCAGTCACAGTTAAGTTCCATAGGAACAGTGTATGTGTATGAACACAGGCAGCCAGCCAGAGCAGATCTGAGCCTCCACATCCTTTCACCACATTTCGACTTCTCCCTTGCTGCTCTGCACTTTGCTATGTAGAGGAGCAAGCTCCTGCATCTCTCCCGGACATCTCCATCCCACCCTGGCCCCCCATGCCTCCACTAGGGCTGGGAGCAGGGACACCGAGGGTCACTGATCCTAACCCAGCCCCTAACCGCCCCCCCCCCCCGAGTAGGCATAGCCTCTTCCTGTCATCCCAACTGCCATGACACTTCAAAAGTGGCCTCCACTTCACAGGGCCTCCACCGAGGTCAAGAACAAGATTGAATCCACGTATTGACAGGCAGAGGAAAAATCTGTGCAACTGGCATAAAACTCTGCAAACTCCTACACAAGCTACAGCCAGGCTCTGTGAAGAAATTAAACAAATCTGCAATAAACTAGCCTCAGTTGGAGACTACTGGCAACCTTATTAAAGCTATTCAGGCTTACAGTATGATCTTTTTTAGAATAGCAACATAACCCAAGCTCAGACTATGTTGGTAGATCTAGCAGATCTGGTGAAAACAAAGGATTCCATACAACCATTGACACTGGAACTAAGTACACAGAAAAACAAATATGTTTTGATAAAGGCAAATTAAAGGCTAGCCATAGTGTAATTGGTTTATAGATGGGAACCAACAAATGTGCCAGCCAGGCTGGGATCTTATACCAGATACCAAGAGATATACCAGGTACCAAGAGAAACATCTACTTCTAGAGGCTAACATTACAGCCACTGGACAAGTCAACTCTTTCTCTACAGATGGGTACCAACAAAATTGTTTCCAAGACAGGAATGATTGTGTATAGCCTTGAGTGGCAAGTATATGTCCCCAAGTACTGTGCTGCCCTCACAGAACCTGTCCTTCAAAATGGAAGCCAGGGCATAGGAACAAATGGGTCAGAAGTCAGTGACAGCAATTATCCAGCAGACTACCCATATGAATATCATGGTGGGAAGTATGGCAGCATTTGGGCAGACAGGGTGCTAGAAGGAGCTGAGGGTTCTACATGTTAACCCAAAGGCAGCCAAGAGGAGACTAGATTCCACATTGGGCGGAGATTGAGCATAGGAGACCTTCAAAGTCTACCTCTACAGTGACACACTTCCTTCAAAAAGGCCCCACCTATCCCAACAAGGCCACACCTCCTAATTGTGCCACTCTCTATGGGTCAAGCATTCAAACACATGAATCTTTGGGGGCCATACCTATTCAAACCACCACATAGCCCCCACAAGCTTGCAGCCATGTAGTCCAATTTCACAAGTCCCCATAGTCCACCACAGTCTCAATAATGTTTAAAAGTCCAAAGTTTAAAATCTCTTCTGAGATTTATGCAATCTAACTGTAATCACAAAGCAGGTCACATACTTCCAACATACAGTGGCATAGGGTATATATTACCATTCCAAAACATAGGCAAGGGAGCATATAATACTGGGCCAAAGAAAGACTGAAACCCAGCAGAACAAACTCCAAACTGCATCACCATGTCTGATGTCAATGTACCCTGCAGATCTCCAACTCCTTTCAGTCCTGTTGACTGCAGCACACTTCTTTCTCCCATGGGCTGGTTCCACTCCCAATTAGCAGCTTTCCTTGACAGGTATCCCATGACTCTGGCATCTCCAACATCTTGGAGTCTCCAAGGCAATCCAGGGTTCACCTTCATAGCTTCACACAACAGCCTTGTATAGTTTCACACAATGGTCTCTCTGGGCCTCTATACAGGAACAGCCCTGACACATGCCTGGCCTCTGTGGCTTTCCTTAGTTGCAGTGAGAAATTCCATCCTTGATTCTAAAGCCAGAACCACACAGCCAGTTCTGCTGCTTGCTTGGGCTGGAAGATGGCCCTCTCATTCAATTACATCTTGACCAGCATTGTTTGCCATGGTTTCCTTCACTGCCCAAGCTTTACTGTCATGGAACCTGCTCTGCAGACCAGGCTGGCCTTGAACTCAGAGGTCTGCATGCTTGTCTCCTGCCTGAGTGCTTAAAGCATTCCACTGTCAGGACTATCATAGCAATACCTAAGTTCCCGTACCAACTTCTGACTCACTGTTGGCTTCTATGTCTGTAAAAAGACACCATGCCGCAGCAACTCTTATAAAGGACATTTAATTGGATCTGGCTTACAGTTTCAGAGGATCAGTCCATTGGGAAGCATGGCAGCATCAAAGCAGACATGGTGCTGGAGAAGGAGCTGATAATTCTACATCTTGTTCCAAAGGCAGCCAGAAGTCTGGATTCCACACTGGCCAGAGCTTGAGCAAAGTCCACCCACACAGTGATATACTCCCTTCAACAAGGTCACACCTACTCCAGCAAGGCCACACCTTCCAATAGTGTCCCTCCCTACGGGCCAACCATTTAAAACACATAAATCTCTGGGGGGTCACACATATTCAAACCACCACAGAGAGCTAGGAAGAAACCAAACATTCCCAGTATAGCAAACTAGCATACTCCTCATACTAACAGGTAGGAAAGAAAAATGAGTAATAAAACCATCCAGAAAACAAACAGTAAAATCACAAAAAAATTAGCCTCTCTCAGCAATAGTTTAAAATGTAACAAAACAAAAACAGTCCACAGAGAGATGCAGACAAGCTGACGATTAAAAAGTGGAAACCAGTTGCCAATGCAATGACTCTGTGGGTAAGGCCACTGGCTGCCATACTGGATAAGCAGAGTCAGACCCCTGGAATCTACGTGGTGGAAGGAGAGACCTGACATATATAACTCTCCTTTTACCACATGTGCCATGGTACACGCTGCCCCCACAACAATTAGCAAAATACATCTAAAAAAGTTCAAATCCATCTGTTGTATACAAGAAAACCCAACTGATAGGTACTGAGCCTAGGACTCAAAGGGTAAAAGTCAATGAAGGAAACAGAAGCTAAAATTAAGATGTCGGACCTATTCTTATCTAGTAAAGACCAGTTAAAAAAATTAGAAAAGGTCAGCACATCTGAATAAAGAGGACATACACACACAGAGAGACAGACAGACAGACAGAATGCTGAGGGTTATGCCTTCATAACACAAATATTAATAGGCTTGAAGGGTCCTGAAACACAATAGTGGGTACAGTGCTTTGAGTGAGAATGGCCACACAGGCTCATGTTTGAATGCTTAGTCACTGGGGAGTGGAAATGTTTGGGAAGGAATAAGAGGTATGGTGGTCTTATTGGAGGTGTGTTACTGAGAGTGGCCTTTGAGGTTTAAAAAGCTCTCTCTCTCTCTCTCTCTCTCTCTCTCTCTCTCACACACACACACACACACACACACGCACGCACGCACGCACGCACGCACGCACACGCCCACGCCTGCCTCCATGCTGCTCGAGTGTCTGACCAACAGACTCTAGCAATTGGCCAACACTCTGATGCCAAAAGCCCTGGGCAATGACCTCAAACTCTGGGACAATGACAGACTCAGGAAATTAATCATGTCTCTGTCCCTCTCAATTACTTCTCCTAGCGTCTGCCTCCTGCTTGATCAGCATGTCTGCCTTCTTCCCACTATGATCGGAGCTAACCCTCTAAAACTATAAGCAAGCCCCTGGTTAAATGCTTTCTTTAATGATGAACCACATGTTCTCTTCTCAGAAATACAAATATAACTAAAATAGTGGGTGAGTTTAATGCCCTATATTTATCCTTAGACAGATCATCTAAACAAAGAAAGAAACTTGAGGGTTAAGCTACACACTGATCAAATGGTCTAACGGGGCTACAGAATACGCCATTCAACAGATGTGGAGTGCATACTTTTCTTAGCAGCCTGAGAACCACATTCTAAGTCACAAAACTCTTAACAAATGCCAAAGTCAAATTATTGCTCTTTTCTCAGTAGATCATAGTGGTATAAAGCAGAAATCAATAGCAAGTAAAACCACATAAATGCCTGGGAAACAATCTATTCCTCTTATAAAAAGAGACTGTATGTGTCTGTATGCATGTCTCTATGTGGGCGTCTGCACACGAAGGCCAGATGCACCTCATCTCTTCTGCAGCTGGAGTTAAGGTGTGTGCGCGTCAGAGAGTGGATCCTGAGAATCACATCCAGGCCTCCTACAGGCTTGCAAGCCATTTCTGCAGCCCTTGAACCTACACTCTTGATTCATCAGTGGATCGGTGAAGTAAGCAAGGAAGCTGTTTTAAAAGTCGTAGAATCAAATGAAAATGAACACAATCTGCTAAAATGTAGGACACAGGTAGCTCAATTCTCAAAAAAAAAAAAAAAAAAAAAACCCTCAACAAAACAAAAAGCCTTTGATGAGAATGCATAGTATCAATCAAATAAAAAGTTCATTTATTGAAAAGACAAAGCAGACTGACAAGTTCCTAACCTAAACTAAGGAAGAGAGAAAATATTACATTAAAATACAGAAAACAGGCTGTTACAACAAACTCCAACGAAATCCAGAGGGAAGATTATAAAAGAATTTGAAAACAAACTGGAAAAGTAAAACTAGAGAAATACAGAAAGAAAAAAAAATGGACCCACTCCTAGACAACACTTAAGACACGGCAGCATCAGATGACACAAACTCAAACAATAACTCAGAAGAACAAGCCTGAAGCTGCCGTCTCTCGCCTGTCCATAAAGGGCCGCCCAGAACCCAATGACTTGCTGCTGGGATCTACACAACTCCTAAGGAAAAGCTGCTGCTGCTGCACTCTCTGTCTAACCTACAAAACGGAAAGGGAACCACGCCTAAACTTATTTTATGAGACTAAGGCCAGATAAGGACACAACAAAAAGAGAAAATGACATCAGTTTCCCTGACTAAGTAAGTCGTGACCATGTCAGTTTCCTTTCTGTGCTGTAATATGATGAAGGCCATGGCCAAAAGCAACATGGAGAAGAAAAAGTGAATTATTTCATCTTCTTACTCTCAGGTCAAACCCTTTTTCACTGAGGGAAACCATGGCAGGAATTCAACCAGGAGGCAACTGAAACACAGACCACAGAGGGACATTGGGCTTCCTGGCTTGCTTCCCCTGGCTTTCTTGTACAGCATAGGTTCATCTGTTTAGACATAGTACTACCCAGAGTGGGCTGGGCCCTCTAATATTAATCAATAAGACGCCCCCAGACCAATCTGATGGAAGCAACCCAAGTTCCCTTTTTACAATGTGTCAAGCTGGCAATCAAGAGAGGCAACACAGCACAAAAATTCAATAAAATCCACACAAACCATTTGGTATTCAAGAACATAGCAGTAAGAACAAACACATGCCCTGACCGATTTGATTCCACCACAGGTTTACACTGAGATTGGTGCAACACAGGAAAGTCAATAAATGTTAAATGCAATGTACAGACTTAAAGGCAGACAGCATACAACTGGAGAAATGGCCTTTCCTGAAAAATAAGCCAGGCGGAGAGGAATGTAACAATGGATGTCAACACAAGCCTATACCCAACATTATAAATACTGAAAACTCAGAGTGTTTCCTTTTTGAACCAGGAGCGAGGCAAATGTACCCATTCTAGTCTCTCTCACCCAATACAATGTTCAAAACTTGGCTAGAGCAACAGAACAAGATCAAGACATGGAGGAGTGTGTGGTGGCTCAGCAGAGACTGCTTGTACAAGGCACACAACCCACATCTGACCACTGAACCTGTGTGGTGCAAGGAGTAACTACAGCAAGCGTCTTCTGACTGCACACATGTGCTGTGCCCTCCTGACAAAAATAAGTGAAGAGATGGTTCCTAAAAAGTAAATAATGGAAGGAAAGGAGATACGGAGGAAAAGAGGGGAGGAGAGGTGGGGGTGGGGTGGGGAGACGAAGTCCAAGCATCCTGATTTGCAAAGGACACGACTCTACACTATGTGGGAAGATCTTGGGTTTAATTCTGAACTATGTGGCTATACTAATTCTTC
This sequence comes from Mus musculus, assembly GCF_000001635.26. NCBI lineage: Eukaryota > Metazoa > Chordata > Mammalia > Rodentia > Muridae > Mus > Mus musculus. The sequence goes on from NC_000071.6 coordinate 106,615,976, forward strand.
CTGCATTCCTATACATTGATAGCTGTCATGATTAGGAAAAAAAAAAAAAGTCATAATTAAATCTAAGAGGCTCTAAAAATTCCAAGTCTTCCAACTAGGAATCCTGTCAATTTTTTTTCTAAACTTCTGAATTCTACTTGCTTTGTTTGCATATGGTTCAGTTTCAAAAACTATATTGAGCCAGGGATAGTGCACACTGGTGTAGTCAGTCTCAGAAGGGCTTGAAATGGAGGATTCTGAGTTCAAAGCCAGCCCAGGGAAATCAGTGAGACCCTCCCCAAACAAACAGAGCGCATACACATATGGAAATACACATATGGAAATACACATATGGAAATCCAATGGGACATCCTCAGTAAGAGGTGATCAATATCAACAAGGACGTGGCATATTCTCAGTTGAGAGTAACAAAACGTGATGTTTTAGTTACACCTCATAGTTTCAGACAAAAGCAAAGTTTCCTCCTGGCCTTTCAGGAGTTCAAAAGTCCTTCCATTATCTTATTCCTTAGGGGTCGCAGGACCCTTGGCTCAGATAAAATAAAACACAACCTCCTGATTTTACACACTAACTAGCACCTAATTAAGATGTTTATTAACCATAATGGGAAAATATTTCTTCACATGAAATATATTGATCAATGTAGTGTTTTTAGAGAACAAAAGTAACTTGGTAAATATAAACAACCTAACTAAATAAAACAACCTTATGGACTATTTCCCATGAAATAAAAAAAATAACAAATGTTTCACATTAGAGGCACTGTAATTCTTGAAGTCTTTTTATTTAGTGATTTCTGGCAAGGAGATATACCATAGGAAAGTAATTTCACTGGCAGTGAGGTATATATACATATACCTCTACCAAACACTCCTTTAACTGTTTTTAACTTTATTTACAAATTATGAAAAGTATCAATGCATATCCTTGGTTCAACTATATTAGCAACACCATGAAATGAAGCGGAATGGTGCTTGCATACAAACTGCTGTTTGTAAACGACGCTCATTCAGGATGAAAGGAACTAAGTTGTTTTTGGAAAGTGTTTAAAAGAATCATCACAGTTTATCATGACCAAGACACCTGCACCGTACTGTCCATTCCTCACAGCACATTTATTTCAGTAATTCTGTTAAGTCGGTTCTTAGCATGAGCATAGTGTTACACAATTTTCATACATAGAATCACATCCAAAAACAACTTCTAAAATTCAAATTGTAAACATTCTCATATGTAGAAATATTTTGTGTATCAATAGTTTTGCTAAATGATCAAATTTGGAATATAAATGAGAAAGCCTATTCTAAATTGTGTAGTGAGCCTTGTTTATTAATTACATTTCTACAATGTTAAATAAAGACAACCCTGTCCTGTAAGCATGTCAAACGTATGGAAAACGTTACAAAGAAACAAATCTGTTAACAAAAGTATGTCTTGCAATAAAGAACATTAGATTTTTAAAATCTATTATGATACAAATGGAAAGGGTAAATAGCATCTTTGTTGACAAAGCAGGAGGTAGCATGGACGCACCACTTCATTGTCTGAGAAATGCAACTGGATTAAAGAATATTTCCTTACCACAAATAATTTCCAGGACTATGTACAATATTTCTTTTAGAAATACTTGTTTAAACAAATCTCGCTCCAACTTTTTAGTATATATATATATATATGTATATATATATAAAAAAAAACCGTTCCATTATGATTTTAAAAAAACACTTAACACATCTAGATAGAATAGTACTCTGCCCTATTTGAGGGAACAGTCTCAAACTATGAAGTACATGATATTTAATGCCCTAAGTTGAGTAAATTTAGTTAGCAGTTCCTGGTATTATACAAAACACTAAATACATACCAACAAAATATAATTTCTTATTTTTCTATGTGTGGGGAAAAACCAGAGCCTTGATTCTGGTAACACTGTAGAGAACATAATCTTTCAGTAAGTCTGTCTGTAAGGATTCATGTGCAACACTTTACAAATGGCTCTCAGATGTAGGACCTTTAGTTGAGTAAACTCAGCCAACAAAACTTAGTAAACCTTAAGAACACATCTCCACCCTATATAAAATATATGACTACTTACTGTCTTGTCTGAAGTATTGTTTGCTCCGATGCCACTCTAATTTACGGTCCCTCATTCTTCCTACTTTAGTATTTATAATGGATACTTTCATGTGGCTTACAAAAAAAAGACACAAATTTTAAATTTACATCCAATTAAATTTGCTATTGAAAAGGATTCCTGGTTCTATGATGCTGCTTCTGCCATTAGTAAAGAAAACGACGTTTCTGTGATAGAGGCAGGCTTTTTAAGTAGTGATGTGACTTCCACCATGCCAGCTCCAGTCCGTGGAAGATTAGCGTTTACAATGTGACGCTGTAAGTGCTTAATCCAGTCTTCCTGAACAGACAATGGTCCCCGAAAGACTAGGCCACAAAACCTATGAGGGAAGTAGATAATAATAGTTTTCTTAACTAAACGAACTCTATTTAAAACTAACTTATATATAAAGCCCACAATGTAAGAAATAAATCTCACCATATACCACATGGAACACACCTAAATTTAAATCAATGGTTCTCAACCTGTGGGTCGCAACCCCCTTGTAGTTCAAATGACCCTTTCACATGAGTCACCAAAGACCATCCTTCATATCAGATATTTACGTCACAATTCATAACAGTGGCAAAATTACAGTTATGAAGTAGCAACAATAGTTTATAAGCTGGGGTCACTACAACAAAGGGGACTCTATTAAAGGGTCTCAGCATAAGGAAGGGTGAGAACTACTGGTTTAAATTAACTTAAACCAATCAATTTACACCCTTATTAATAGACTTAGGAAATGTCAATATTTTTAATAGACTGGAAATTATTTAAGATTAATAAGCTTCTAAAAAATGTACGTGTATAATGGGTATTTTGCCTGCCTGTATTGTCTGTGCACCAAATGTGCATGCCTGTGTCCTTATAGGCCAGAAAAGGATGTAGGATCCCAAGACTGGAGTTACAGATACTGCGAGGCATTATGTGGGTGATGGAGGTCAAGCATGGGTTCTCTCAAAGAGCAGCCAGGGCTCTCAGCTACTGAGCCACCTTTCCTGCCCCAGTCAATACTTTTAGACCATCTAAATTCATTCACAAGAGTTATTCCAAAGTGTATCTCTTGAAAGACCCTTTTCTAATTCAGAAGTACATGATGTCTGTGTTTCTATCTGTAAAGTGCATGAAGGAAAAGAAAACGTGTAAATATGTTCTCAGTAAGCAGGAACAGTAGAAATAAACCAAACCAAATTAACCACGTATATAAAGCACAACAACCAATACACCACTTCTACCAACTGCAGTATAATACAGCAGTTGGCTAATGTACAGACATAATTTTATCAGTTGTTGAAGCAAACATATGAGTATAAGTTATGATTCTAAGCTGAAAAAAATCATTTATCACTTTATTGTTGAGCAAGCCACAAAATAAAAATGCCAACTACTGTGTCTCAAAGGACACCTGGAAAAGGGACCGTAGCACACAAAGCAACCGAGGCATATACCTGCATCGGAGAATGTAAACCTCGTCAGCACCATGAGGCAACGTTAGCATTTTCTTCTTGCTTCCAGATCTTGACCTTGATTTCTTCTGCTTACAATCTATGGCTAAAAAGGGAAGAGAAAAACTTAATTTCTCATATATTTAAAACACACCTACATAACAGAGAGGTCACAACAGCTCAACTACACCAGGAAAGTCTCTGTTCAGCTCTGTTTTCAGGGTATGCACTAACTCTTAGTGGCTTCTAGAGCAGATTCTCCTGGAGTCGCTTTCTCCAAATACAACACTCAGGTACAACTGAGAAAATATGACTAAAGAACTGGGAGCTCAGTCAATAATTACAATACAGAGAATCTTTAACTTCTGAGCATACATAATTCTAAACGTCTTATTTCTAGGAAAATCACAACTTTTAATGTTACTTAATTAAATATGCACTTGATTATTATTCTATTAAGTAACCCTAGCAAACTGGGCAATGGAATATCAACAATGTAATAATACAAAGCTCAACGAAGAAACAATTTCCACTGAAATTCAAGACCAACATAGCTCAGTTTTCCTTTGTAAACAACCTGTTACATGTACAATCATGCAAACGTGTGAGCTGTATAAGTAACTATAAATTTGTATTATCTGAGTTCACAGCTGGATCCAGTGTTTGATGCCAACTATTCTTTTCATTTTTTCACACTATATTTTCTCCAGTGGTTTGCTTTTAAAATGTGATTTAAACAAAAAGCTTTTTTTAAGGGTAGACCAAATATTTTAGTGTTGGTTTTGACATTTTTCCCATTACTTTTCCCTTAATTATTTATTCCAGTCTGTGAGTCACTGAAAGAAAACACTTTATCGTTGAACTAGTGGGTAGGACACTGCTCTGCAGTCCTTGGATCCTCTGGACAAAGGGATGGCAGTGACTGCAGATGCTGCTTGTCAAGGAGCAGGGAGAAGAAAGAGCGCATCCCTAGGGCTGCGAGTGAAGGATCCAAATGTAACACCAGAATCCTTCAAATGGCTTCTCTCATCCATGGAATCCCCTGAAACAATTCCAAGTAAGAGAAGAGGGATGGGCCGCTCAATGGACCTGCCATGTGGGCTGTTCCAAGTCCAGATTCCAAAAGAACAGGTGCTGCCATTACAGAACCAGAGACCACAGTTCCTCACAGCAGACAAGTGGGAAGGTAACAGAAATGCACGCAGCAAACTACAAACTGTAGTGAATGGAAGAGCACAGTCCCGACGGCCAGCTTCTTGTCACCTGTTTATTTCAAAGTAAAAACTAAGACTCACTGGGTTTTGCTTTTTTCCTATTAATCATTAAAACAAGAGACTAACAGTAAGGTATTGAAGAATAACTAATTCAAAGATAAATAACCCAGCTCTGGAAAATTCTAATGTTGTCATTAGTTATGTCAGTCAAGAGCCTGGTACATAGCAGAGACTCAACAAATGCTTCTGGAGCAAAAATAAAAAAATAAATAAATAGACAAATCAAGTAAAACCTAATAATTTATCCATTAGCATTTTGATGGAGTGCAACTGGAACTCTCTGCTACCAAAATGCAATATGGGCAACACCCCTTCCTACCATGGCCATCATGTGCGTAAATGCACTGTTGGAACCACAAGTTCTGCGTTATCTTGGCTATGTATCACAGAACAGTCTAACTTACAGCAACCAGGTTCCTCATCACACCTAATATGGACGACCAAACACCATACACTTCTTTTCCACAGTGGCTGCAGTGGGCAATTTAGAATTGGAATGACTTTTAAGTGATTCATACTCTGGAAAGAGTTCAGAGAAATACTAGAGATCAGTTACTCCCTCCACCTCTGAGGTAAATCCACAGAATGTCTGCCTCTATGATGTAGGACACAGCAAGGGTAGGTGTTAGATCACAGATACAATCTTTCTTTGGAGAGCTGGAGAGCTTATGGGTTGTTAAACTTGCCACATTACAAAAAAAAAATCCTTGCAGAATGTAAGTAAATTACTGTGGATACAAACAGAATGCACTGGCAACCTTACAAACGAGCTTCACATAATGCCACTGTCAGCAAATGGGGAGAGGAATAGTAAGAAGAGGTCAATGATGTGTCTTATGCTACCAAACTCAGTTGAAGAGACATGCTGTGATGTCTGAAACATGCACCTGGACAGCCTGCACTTATAAAGAGTATTTACATGAATGAGCAAGAACAGTATTTTCTGAATTTTGATGCTGTACGACTCTACAAGCTGTTTATGAATGATCACATCTAAAACTATAAATAAAGCCATCAAAATTCCAGTGTTAGCATTTGAAGGTGTCATGACACCAGAAAATAGGGCAACTGTTATAATGTAGCTGATAAACTCTGCTAACTAGGTTTCCAAGTCATGTTGCACAAGTTCTTAGAAATTCACCCCTTTCCTAAGATTAAAATATTTCAAATCTCAGACTCCTGGGAATAAAACTTGAATGTCTAAGTGTCTACGTCTTCATTATTTTAAAATCCCTTGGTTCCGGAAACATTGTTTTGTAGGTGAAATGAGTACGTTGAACAAGAAGGTTAATTACTAGCATCCAGCCCACCTCTGCAATGCTGTCCCTACATTTAGAAAAAACAGGTAAAAAACCTGAGTAACACACATGGCATGCAAGGAAGACATTCATATGGCACCTGCTGCATCAGAGACAACTGCCATAAAGCGTTCCCTTGAATGCAAAGAATAGTGTACCAACATGTCTGTCACAGCAGCATTCTAGATCAACCAATGTTCAGCATTCTAACTGCATGCTTGTGTTGGATGAGGGTTGGTTTCTCGCTCTGTAACTATGCCACTGCTGTGGGGCACAAGCAGGCCCAGGAGTGAGTCAGGCCCTCACACGCCACTTAGAATGCAGAACAAGTGCAGTGAACCAGGGACCCAAAGGACTTGGTTAAAAATCGGAAGACTTCACCCACTACTGCAAAACTACTGGCCGAGAGTGAATTGAGCTGCAGAGTCATATACAAAGGCTTTACAATCTTTTAGTAAAGCAGCTGTGTTTTACTAAACATGGAAGAACCTCAAAAGACCCCACACAGTGTTGTGCTAAGCACTAACCAGGTGACAAGCATGCCATTAGATGACACAACACACCCAGAGTCAAGTCTCTTCTGAAGAACTACTTCATTTTATATACAAGAAACACAGGTTACTTTCGGCACTGATGTCATCATGTGAGATCTTCTGCGTTTCCATCGTTCTGCTCGCTGTGTACCAGCAATTGCTTCTGCGAGGAGAGTGTTTCTTTTTGTTCTTCATTGTACAAATGACTTCAGAGGATGAGGACTTATTCAGTGTTACCTAAAACCTCTATGATCAGAAGTACACCAGGACTAAATTAAAACTCACCACTAACATTTTTAATTACTCTTATTCACCCCTACCCAATTACTTAAGAGCTCCATTTCATCTTCTTCAACTGACTACTGGTATATTCTGTGTGCCTTAGTGTGCTGTCTGCGGCTGTAACAGAATACCATAGACTGAGTGAATAGAAATCACCAACGTGTATTTGGTTTACAGTCTGGAGGCTGGAAAGTCTGTGAGTGTGGCGCCATCTTCTCCTGCTCAGCAATAACATGGTATTAAGATGGGTGTGCACACAGAAAACCAAAAGGCCACTGGACAAACTCATTCTTCTCATCACTCCTATAATAACCAGGACATTTACACAGTAACAGCAGTAATCCCTTCATGAGGACAGAGCCCTGTAGCTCCAATGGTCTCTGAAGACTCTTTTAAAAAAAAAGACAAAATTATAATAATAAAAAACACCACTCACTGAAATAAACCAAAGACTGCACATCAGTTAAAACAGAGTTTTAGAGGGAACATTTAAAACCAGACTTAGACTTCTATCCTCCTAAATACTTTTATCTTCCTCAACACACCAGACACCTCCTCTCTATGCTGAGAGCTTCAGAGCCAGCTCCATTCACTTGAGTGGGTAAGACTGGAGCCATGACGCACCTCCAGGCATCTCTCCAGAAGCAGTTCTGTGACCTTACACAAGCATTCTACCTCCCACTGGACACACTGAAGAGCCTGGTCCCTCGGGCATCTGGACAGTGCGACACCTACAGCTCTGCTCTACTCTGAGCAAAGTTCCACTCTCGTCAGTGGAAGCCTCACACTTGGAGTGGTTTGTCCCAGGCATGTGTTCCAAAAGACCTAAGGTCTAGAGGATTCTCAGTCCAACAACTCGACACTCTGTTAGGCTAAGTAGGTTCTTTGCAGCAGTTTGGTCCCTGTGGAAACTGCTCCTGCAGTTCTCAGGTTCTGAGGGCCACTTGTGAACAGCAGAGCTTCCCATGTGTATCCCACGTGGAGCAGTGAGTCTACCAGATCACATAGGACACTTTAGTGTGAGCTGTCACAGGCCCAAGGGCCCACAGGCTTCACACTGTAAAACAACAGTGTCAGGATTCTTCCCATCTAAAACTCCTTCCAGCAAAGGGTCTCTTGGCACATTGAGAGTTTTCTCCCAAACATTTCCTTACTCTGTACCTGCCATCCAGCCTCACTTTAATTTCAAGGAGCTCTAGGCAGTGTGGTTGGTCCTCTCAGAGATGATGGCAGCTGAGGTGGATACTCCGCTGCCTAACACTGCTGTCAGGAACTGTAAGGCACCAGACAGACAGCCCAGTCCTCCGTTCTGTGTTCTACAAAGTCCAACAGCGCAGACTTCCAGCCAATTCTTCGCAGCAGTGTAACCAAGATGAGCTCTACACTTAGCTTCCAATACCTCCTTTCTCATTTTTGTTTGAGCCTTCAACACAATGACTTTTTCTGTCCATATTTCTACCAATGTTCCAATCACAACCACTTAAGAACTCTGGCTTTCTTCTCACCCCTCATCAGAATCTCTCAGAGATTCCACGCATAGCAACACAAGCTTTTTTGTAAGCAGGATTGCCTAAATCTTCCAGCCTCCTCGGGACATGCAGCTCTAAAGGTGTTTTCACATTTCCAGTTATTTGTAACAACAGCCTTACTTACTTCTTGGCAACAATTTAAATCTCCAACTAAACACACTTCTATTTCTGGAGGGTAGGAAGTCCTCTGTTAACACCTGGCGAGGGCCTCTGTGTTGAAGTGCATCATGCTACAGGAACAAGTGAGCACATGAGAGGCATAGACAACTGGACAAAGTCATCCTTTCTATGAGACAATCCGTCAATAATAAAGGCCTCCACTAGCAAAGGCCTGTGTGCTCACGGCTTCCACCTCTCAACACCTACAACAGTAACTAAACTTCAACCCAAATTCTACAGGGGAATCTTCAAACCATACAGTGCTGGGTTACTATGAAGCATAATGGCCACATTAGATAGAGCCCCAACAGAATGATGTTATATAGCCCAGCTAGGATTTTCCTATGCAGTTTGCATGTTTAAGTTGGGGAAGCAAAAGCAACTAGGAGTTTATTTGGAAAGAATAGCAGAAATTAAGTTATCAAAAGGAGGTAAACACCATTCTAGCACCATTGAGAAGCTGGTGGTGAAGGCCAATGCAGCAGCTGTGAGGTGGGGAAAGATACATGTCCCAAGATGTCCTCAAGTATTCGCTGATGAACTCAGTTCTCATTGCTGCCAGTAATCCTCCAAGGTTCAAGACTAAAGCAAATAAAAGACTGTTCAAATAAGCATTTGATTTTTCTCCATTTCAACTTAAAAACAAACAAAAATACCCTAGGTTTTGGGAGGGTAGTTATTTTTAAAGAAACATGTTAGCTGGCATAGGAATTAAGGGAAGGAGGGCTTTCATTTAAGCTTTCGGTCTGCAGAGAGTCCAGAAGACTAGCTTTGTAGATGTGCAGCTGTAAAGGGCTCCACATATGCATTTAATGCTCTGCTGCTGAAGTCTTGAAACATTTCATAACTTTCAAAAGCTGCTACATAATCATTTTGCATGGGACCATACAACTGTATCCAGTGCCTTCTCTTGAGTACCTAGTACCGTGACAAGGAAATGAGGTGTGTCATGGAGCACCCATGCAAAAGGAGGCTACTAAGAACAATGGTCCCTGCACTCCCTCCCTATCACCAGCACAGATTCTTGGCATATTCCTTCACCACCACATTTCTCTTCTATCCAAGAACTAAACATAAAGACAGTTAGGAGATAGATAGACAGACAGACAGACAGACAGACAGATAGAATCATCTTTTGTTTGTTTTGTCTTTCCCGACAGGGTTTCTCTGAGTAGCCCTGGCTGCGCTAGAGCCCAGAGGTCCCTTGCCTCTGCTCCTGAGTGCTGGCGCTGAAGGGAAGGATGGCCAGCACCGCCTCTCCGTGATATTTTCACTCTGAGATTGGGGAGATTTCTCCTTAGCATCCTAAATTGCACACAACAAATTTAACACTTTATTCTCCCTGACTTCAGAATAGTAACTGACCCCAAATCAAAATCAGGGGCAAGTGTACCTAAAAACATTTTAATATTTCACCTGGAAAGGGTGTTATGTAAATGACTTGGAAAGTAGCATTTTATTTACACTTAAAGTCAATGTGGTGGTGGTGGGGAAGCACAATTTGTAGATGTACACACTGTTTCAAAGTACAAACATATTCAGATATATGAAGGATAACTAGACATAGATGACAAAAATAGGACAACAATCGTATTATTTCTTTGTGTTAATAGGAAACAAGTTAAATTTTTCTTTCTAAGATGAGTTGGGGCTACATGCAGTTTTATTCAATAGTATTGGCAAAGCAAGTATTTGCCAAGGAGACTCACTACTTTTCTTAGACTAAGGCACATATAAAATATAGAACCACAAAACAATAATAATGAATCTGTTTGAGTCACCTTTTAAAAAAGAATTACTTAAACATTTTAACCAAATCCCTGCCCTCTATAAGCTTCTGTATTTCTAAGACATCATTTTAGGAACAATTAAACAAGTGTTCAGTAAGAAAGCCAAATCTACCTCCTACGCAGTCACATTCAAATTCAATAGGCGGATAAATCTTAATGCAGCACATTTTTGGTTTCAATGAGTTTGATTTGGCTTTTAATCATTTTTAAGACTTTACATATTCCAACAAAGTTCAAAAGTAAAGGCAGATATGGTATTTTCTTTATAAAGAATCTTCCAGCTAAGGCCACGTGCATGTTTGTGTGCGTGCGTGCGTGCGTGCGTGGGCATTAAGTATCACACGGAACTGAAAGACTTAACATTATTCTTCAACCCCCTACAGAAACCAATCAATCAATAAATAAAGTAAATCCTACTCTTGCACTTCTGAGTGAGTAGTGAAGTCTCCAACGAGCCATTGTGCTGGCCTGACCTCACAAGAGGCGGTCCAAGTCCACCTGTACCATGCCTGTCTTAGGGTCTCTGTTGCTCTGAGAAGACACCGTGACCACAACAAATTGGGGAGGAAAGGGTTTATTTCATCTTCCAACTCTCAGGTTATCACTGAGGGGATTTGGGGCAGGAACTCAAGGCAGGAATCTGGAACCAGGAACTGAAGCAGAAGCTAGAGAGGAATGCTTCTTCCTGCCCAGCTCCTCAGTTTGTTTACATGTCATACCATCTAGGCCTAGACCCTCCTACATCAACCGTTAATCAAAAATCGCCAGACAGGCCAATCTAGTGAGGACATTTTCTCAACTGAGGATCCATCTTCTCAAACAGCTGTAGCTTGCCTCAAGCTGACAAAAAGTACTAACTAGGGTAATACTCAAAGGCAATGACAGCCAAACACCTACATTTAGTTCTCACTAACAATGCATTCTATAAGCATACCTTAATCCAGATCACAAAAGCACTCAAGAATTCATGTTAGATGAGAAATCCCAGCACACTAAAAAAAAAACCTATAACACATAAGAAGTAAATACTAGAAAATCAGCAAGTAATAAAACTAAAGACTGGAGTCAGACAGGGGTGGGGAAGAACACAATCACAGAAACAAGCAAAAGCTGGCATCATAAAACTGAGTTTCATCTGTGGTGCTCTGGCGGTCACCGAGCCACACTGTTCCTGTCACTGCCACTAGCTGTCTACCCGCTGATCCTACTTCACAGTCCTATTGTCATTACTCTTAATGACTTATGTATTAAAATTATTAATTTAAATCCTTAAATCTTAAATGAATTTTTCCTTCTCCTAACCAAATTTTTATTCAAAAAGTAGTTCCCAAAGCATCATATAAGTCCTTTTAAGAAGGATTTAAAAGGGATTTTGAGCTTGGCATGGTGGCACATGCTTTTAATCCTAGTACTCAGGAGGCAGAGGCACACAGATCTCGAGTCACAGCTGCCTGGTCTACAGAATGGGTTCTAGGAGTAGAACTGCATAGTAGAGACCAAAGACACAAAATGACTTTGCTTCATTACAAAGTAAGTTCCAGCATTTAATTATCCCTATGTCTTCTACGTGACTTACTTCACCATCTAACTTATTTAATTCCTACCCCTACCTCCCAGTATTCTTAGTAAACATTTCATTTTCCCACAGTACTCCCTCCTTTTTCAAGTATGATTCCTTTCCTCTCTAGACCCTAACTTTCTGTTCCAGCCAGCTAACTTTGAGGTTCAAATCAAATGACACATGCTGGGATGGGGTATAGCTCCTTTTTGATTTTTAGCGCGCACACACACACACACACACACACACACACACAGGATCAACTCAACCAAACACACAAACAGCAACAACCCAAAACCTCAATAGGTTAAAATTCCAGCATTTAGAGAGTCAATGACAACAAACCCGTCCTTCTCCTCTTCCTCCTCCTCCCCCTCCTCTTCTTCCTCCTCCCCCACCTGCCCCCTCCTCTTCCTCCTGCTCGGTGCATGCACTCCACCTGCCTGTCAGAGCCTTGCTAGTCTGGCTCAAGCCCACTGTGCATCCTTCTTCCCTCTCTCCCTCTCCGTCGGCACAGGGAGGAGTCCACAGAGCCCACCCATGGCCCTTGCCCAGCTGTCTTAGTACCACAGTATGTTTACACGTGCTCCTACCACATGGAAAGGTCAACCTGCCCCTTAGCACAGTACGTGGGCCACTACAGCAAGAGCTGTAGGAATGCCTGCTAACCAGTGAGTAATCTGCCAAGCATCTCTGGGTGCCTTTCCTGGCATAATAAAACAATTACTGCATCCCCTTGTAAGTTATTCTAAAGGGGATAAGGTTACATTTACCCATACATTTTACAAGGCAAAAACAACATTAAAAAAAAAAAATCAACCTTGGCACTAAAGAACTAATCTTAGAAAATGCACTCAACCAGAACAACTCATTATGTTGCAAAGTCTGAATAAATGATACATTGCTGCCTCATAAACACAGGTTTACTGAGTGAATTGTACTGAGACACGTTACAGCTAAGATACAGACACTGTCACAGACAGCTTTAAAAAAAAAAGTTGGACTGTACCACGTGACCCTTTCTGTGTCTGTGAATCCATGTGCATGCTCATTTCCATGCAGGTATTTAACAAACAAGGTAAAGGGGAAGCAGGGCTAAACTCTGCTAGCAAATACTTCTTATTCATTTCAAAGCCAACCCAGTCAAGAATTATCAAGGTATCTGGCTTTGAGTTTAAATATCGATCAACATTTTCTGTTTATACTCCAGAGGACGCACAGCCTTCAGCACTTAGGAGTAGGAGACATCTGTGAATGCACAAACCAATGATGCATAATGAGGAACTTCAACAATGTCCTGGCACAAAGCTTGCCCACAGCATTTCTAGAGCACAGGAGTGACTATCTTAATGGTCTATGAGCCCACTCAGTACCTGGCTGCGGTCATTAGCACTTGTAAGAGTATTATATCATTAAAGCTGAAAAAAGAAAACAAACAAAAAAACCCATCAGTAAGATCCAACCTACAATTACATTTTAAAAGTGGATGATTTGAAAAGTAAAGTATTTTTTTCAAAAGCAGTCGTAATGTACTAGTGGCACTGACTAAGGACTAATACTAATTTCTAAGCCCTTTTCTTACTTCTCTAATTATGGCAGGCTGGTCACTTTGGATAACTAGTATGTACTACTTCTAAAATGTTATGAAAAATGTGTTCTGCAGATCCTTCCCCAACATACTTCTAGATTAAAAACAATTTCTTCCAGTAATTTTAAATAAGTAACTAGGAATTTCCACTTTACATTAGTATCTAACTTTAAAAGACAATAGCTGGTAGATTTAAAAAAAAAAAAATGAACAGGCTAAAAGAAATAATGTGGCCGCTGCCACAAGAGTTAGGATTCTAAGATACTACTTCTAACCCATACCAGTCCCTAAACAGAAAGAAACTTAGGGCAGAGTATTCAAATGTAGGTAGCAGCTTTTCAGTGTTGAGTAGACCAACTTACTGGGTCATACTAAGCACTGCTCTTCTAATGAGAAAGAATAAATCAAAAGTACCAAAGTGCATCAGATGAACAGATGAACAGGGATCGGCTACAGGTATAAATGTGAATTTATACATGCAAGTCGAGATGTTAAAGTAAAGAAACCATTACATGTATTTGAATCATCACCAAATTGATATTTTAGGAAGCAGACTTTTCAGTCTAAGGCTAACTGGAAAGACCTAAGTTAGAAAGGACTATTTCTATCTCTGGAATACCCCTAGATCTCGTGGAAGATGCCAGGAGCTGATGGCTTCTACAAAGGCTTAAAAGCTTGTTCTACCACAGGTTACCACAGAACTGTCAGTCTTGAGAATGTCTAAGCTTGAGTTTGTGTTGTGTGTATGTATGTGTGTGCATTCGAGTCCATGCAATGTGGAGCCAGAGGCTGAGGTTGGATGTTTCTCTAAGTTATGCCTTCATCTTATTTACCAGTTTACTCTGAGATGTTCTCTCATCGAGCCTGAAGGCTGCAGCTTCAACTGCACAGAGTGGCCAGTATTTCTCTGCTTCCCACACTGGGGTTGCAAATGAGCATTCCTACACTCAGCTTATGTACTTGGACACCAGGATCCAATCTCTGGTCCTTGCATATGTAAAAAGCACTCTAAGCACTGAGCCAGTTTCCCAGCCCCTACTGAAGCTTTTTCTTCAAGACTGGAGCACACAAGTAAAACTATTCATGAATGAAAGCTGAACTAGGAAGAAGCACACTAGAGTCTTAGAGGCTTCGTTCCTACCATTTTTTGTTTTCATTGTTCCAACTGTGTGATATACTTGTGTGGATGTATGGTTTATAAATGAGATTTTCTCTCTCTCTCTCTCTCTCTCTCTCTCTATCTCTCTTCCCTCCCCCCCTCTCTTAAAAAGTTAAGCCTGTTACTTATATGAACCAATGAGTCCCTTACAATAATCTAGAACCCTCTAGGGTCCTTGTAATCCAAAGACTGGGAAATAAATAGGCATGTGGAGTTTATAGATACTAATAGGAGTCTCTGTCTGGGAAACAAAAACATTAATAATGCTGGATAAAAATGTCTTAGGTTGGCAAGAGAAAGCGGGAAGTTAACTTGAAACTGGGACACATTCTTTCAGTGTGTCTAAGGAAGGGACGTGGTTATGAAGAGCACCACCCTAGACTGTCTACACAGTGGTGTTCGCCCTTTTCATGCCTACAACTAACACACACTTGATTTTCTAGGACTTAGGACATGGTAGTTAGGATTTAATTGCAGCGTCTTCTTTTTCTTCAATGGCCTAGACTTTACCCAGTTCATTTTATGCTCTTTTCTTAATGAAGGGTTTTGATTGGCCTTCGTTGTTTTCATGAAAGGTAGTATCAACTACCAATGCCTTAAACTATTATTGTTTTTTGAAAAGTTTTAAGGTTAGACAAAAATATTTTCTAATGAAGTAAGTAAGTAAGTCAAGTGGAGGAACACTTCACCCATTAAATAGCAGAGGAGAGTATGTTGTTAAGTACTCAGTGAGACACAAGCCCTCCCAAGTATAAAGCAGGCCTGGCCAATTTGCTGGGCTCCTGCTGTCTCTAATTACACTCACCAGAATGTTCCCCACTTTAAACCCACTTTCACTTTAGAATTATCCAACAGAAATTCAAGAATACAGAATAGTAACTAGGGGGGAAAGCCAAGGTCAGATAGTTTTGATTTGAACTCTAGCTTTGCTATGCAGGAACTCTCCCAATTGCAGACAAATGACCACATTTTGGAGCACAACTTCCTTAACCGATGAGAAGGGAAGCCTAGACCTACAGCTCACAGCACTGTCCCTAAGCATCACGCTTGTGGAAAGCAGAGCACGGTGCTCTCAGCACTGATTTGCCAGTTCAGCAGCTTCTTTTGTTGCCTCCTGTCTCCCATGTCTACAACTGCATACCAAATCAAATACAGGTAAAATAAACTTAAAACCTTAGTTGAGCTCTATGCCTGTAAACTAAAACTGTTTTCCTCCTTTGTATATAAACAGTGTCTCTGTCTCTGAATCTCAATCCAAGAGACAAAGCAAAGAAGCAAAAGAAAGAGCCCAGTATGAACACAATGTTTCTTTGCCAGCAAAGACACAGTAGATATAAGTTGTATGCACAAGGAAGAACATAAAGGCCAGGCAAACAACCACTCGAGAAAGCACACAGTCATGACTTCAAAGGAGCAAGAGAAATAAAAATACTATAAAGAGGATTTTAATGAAAAAAAAAAAAAGATTTGTGCAATTCTATTTAGAAAAAGAAGTTTAAGATTCGCAGGGAATGGGATTCAGTAAAGCAGGCAGCTTGAAAGAGTACAAATCAAAGAGCAAAGCATTTTGCAAGGTGTCAGAAACGTATTACATGGCTAAGCTGACAAACATCCACAAAAGACGTGACCTGCAAAGCTGGACTAGCCAACCAAAGTAACACAGAAATGTGCACTCAGCATGCATGTGGAGGCTTAGGTTTATTAATCCTAAATGCAGGTTAGGGGCATTAAAAGAAAACTCTGCACAGTGGTCAAAAGTGGGCATTATTAAGACCTGTCCCCCTCTGAAGATTCAACTTATAGACTAATGACTTATTCTATATATTTGAGGCCTTATTGTGGTTTCCTTTTGTAATAAAGCACCTTTTTCAAAAGCAGCATTACTGTAATCTTTTTCATGTTTGTAAACCAAGTAGGTGATTTTATTAGAATCTACTCATAGAAAAGTAAATTCAAAAATCAAATAGTATACTTTTAAAAAAGTAGAATACAGACTCAAAAGTTCACCTCAAATAGGCTATTTTTCCCCAAATCAAATCAGTATGAGCCAGATGGAAATAATCATTTATTGAAATCCTATCTAATAGTTTACAAGTTGCTGAAATTTAATGTGCATTCAATTGCTGCTTACCAAAAGGAGCTATAGATATCATCTAACATTGGCACCACTGTGGTGAGGTGTTAAAACAGATTTGCTGTGACATCTGCTCAGACATACCTGCACCAGTCAAAAGTCCAGCACTCTTCCTTCGTGCACAAGCGCGTGAGTGGTTGGACAGGCTAACAGCACTTGTAAACGCCGTATTGCAATGCACACATGTGAGCTTCACAGGCATACCTATCATTCAAAAGAAAACTATAATCCAGTTCTCACTTCAAAAAGGGAAACATTTTCTTAGTTTGGTGTGTGTGTGGAAAAGTACCTCAATAAAGATGGCTTTTATTTGCTCACTGAGTTAGCTTAGCTTAAATTAAGGAAAGGGAGTTAATTCTTAGTAGCTGGCAGTTAGTATGGAGAGTCAGCCAGTGCTGCTGCTTGGGAAAATGCAAGGGGAGTGGCCTGGACCTTCAAGCTCCTCTAGGTTGAACCTTGTCTCACTCCTTGCAGAGTTATACAGACCCTTTCTTAGACATACTAAAATCCAGTTTTGTGATTTGAACAGCACAGTTCAAAGCGTTTTACCAATAAAGAGAATTAAAAAGTCTAGTTGAGAAAGTGGTAATTAAAGTGTTTTACCCACAAAACTGTAAAAGGCTGGATTCTAAATGAGGCTCTGCAATGAAGGCTGGAGAGGAGGTGGTGACACCACAGAGCAGCTGCTAGACACGCGTTTCATTCAGGGCGTTTTACCTTCATTACTCTGAATGCACCATCAATAATGAAAGCTAATGATTTCAACAGTTTTTTTTTTCCCCCCTAAAATCTTTGCACTAAATAAATGATCAACAAGCCAATACCATTACAGGAAAGGAAACACATAGAAACAACCCTCACTCCCCCCAAACATTTCAATCGGGGTCTCAACAGTATTATGATGGCCACTAGAAAGACTGCATCTCAATCAACACAGGATCACTCAACTTTACCCTTCTTAAAAAGAAAAAAAAAAAAAAAGACTACTACTAACTTCAAAAGACCCGTTATATGGAAGAGAGCACCCTACTACCCAGAATCCTAAATCAGAGAAAGCATTTTTTTCAGACTACTAACATTCCCCCAAATCAAAATGGCAATACAAACGTTGAGATGTTCAGTGCTTGCCAAGAAGCAAACCAGAATTACAGTAATTTCATCTTTTATTAATACACGGATCAATTTCTATTTGGCTAAGAACACAGTCAACATAAATACATAAATCCTTAACATTCTTAACCTCAAAACAAACAAACAAACAAGCAAACACCCTTCTATTGTTTGAGTATAGACGAGACCTAAGAATACCTAAGTATTTCTCTACCTGCCACATCATTTCCCAGGACATTCAAAACAGCCCTTCAACAGAAAGCAGCAGCACTAAGCCAAGCACCTGCTCTGTTGCAGTAGAGCACAACTGTGACACTCACAAGGCCAAACCAACATTCGTATTCACTACAGTTCTCTAAAGTCACCCAATACAACACAATAAGGCTTCAGGGAGGAGACTCTTGCTTGGGTTAATAGTATCACACAACAGGTACCATCCTTTGGTCTAGAGCTGTTCTGTACTGCCTTGCCTTGCCTTGCCTAAGCAGAGGGACACCAGCAGCTCAGTTCTTGGCAGCACCGGCAGAAACACGTCAGAGGTCTTCCGATACTACTGCTCTGCTGCTAACCCTGAGCCTCCCATATCCACCTCAGCAGTGCTGACTTTTACAGGTCAGTTGGCTTGCTGTAGGGGTAGGGGAAGTGTGTGTGTTTGTGTGGTCGTGTGCACACGCTTTGCTTTTGTTGTCAACTTACATTCAGACCAAGAATGAGGCAGAGACTCAGTACTGCTGGGCATCCTCTAATGAGCTACAGCAGAGCCAGTGTGCCCTGCCATGCAGCAGTTTGAACAGGAAGATGCTCAGAAGGCACTCCACATGGATGTTCCACCTCACAAAGCACAACTCAACTGTGTTGAAAGACTCACAAGTGTCCTTACCTGAGTGCACAGTCAAGTCCATTTTTTGTGGCTGATAGATCAACGGACTGTCTTCGTTTAATGGAAGAACACATTTCTGAACAAATCTCTTTCTTGCTGTCTGGTTATGGGTCTTGTGAGGAGAGACTGCAGAATTCCTTTCTTCGCCTAGCCTTCTACTTTTAAGAAGTTCTATCAGTGTAAGAGACTGGTTCTTTCTCCCACTGGGCAGTTCAGGCTTTCTTTCACCACACTCACTTAAGAAATGCAGCCCTTCTTCCTCTGATGCAGACACTGAGAGAGCCTCTGTCTTTAGGCCATTGTGGTATTCATCAAGAGGTAAGACATTGTGAGATAGGAAGTCATCGCCTGAGGAGAGTTTCTGAGCTACAAACGGTCTGGGGATAATGCGGCGACTGTTGAGCGCCTTCAGGATCTTTTCATACTTCTCTTCGTTTTGCATCATCTCATTCAGAACACAGATTGGAGATTTGTGAGCATCCCATTTAGTTTTCCCAAGTCTTTTCAGATGGCCTCTGACATGATTTGATAACCCAATCTTTGTGTCAAACCAACCACCACAGAGCTGACAAGTATGTTCGGAAGTAGTTTCAGACTTCTCTATAGCTAAAAAAAGATTTTCAAGAGTAGTATCAGACTCTTACAAATCACTGTAAATGATTAAATTCATAAATGGAAACTGTGTGATTCTAAAAAGGACCAAACTCAAACACAGTTTTCACCTCCTCTGAATCTGAACAGATTTATTAGGCCCCAACTATCTCCAACAGTGGACTTACCTTTTCTAACTCGTTTCACAGGCGTCCCGTTGCCAGTTCTTTTGAAGTGCTGCATCTTGTCACTTGTGGCTATTTGTTCTGGTGATACAACATGACGGGCTTCATAGCTCAATCCTGCTCTGTGAAGATGTCCTCGGACATGATTTGACAACCCAACA
Source organism: Mus musculus (assembly GCF_000001635.26). Lineage (NCBI taxonomy): Eukaryota > Metazoa > Chordata > Mammalia > Rodentia > Muridae > Mus > Mus musculus. The sequence continues at coordinate 106,635,768 of NC_000071.6, forward strand.
CCTGTTTCAAATGTTGCTGGGCAATAAGGACATGACTTCTTCTCAAGAGACAAATCAGTCCAATGAAAAACAGAACTATGCTTTGACAAAGGCGTTTCTGGGTTTTCCAAATGCTGAGGATCATGTATATCCTGTAAAAAGCTGTTAGTGCCACCGTCTTCATAATATTCAAAGTAGAAGCCATCATTCTGATCGTAACTCAGGGCAGCACTGTCTCCAGGGCCCTGGCCCTCTATCTTGCTTTTAAACAGGGGCAATAAGTTTACATGTTCTTGACTAAGGTCACTGTAGGCTTCTTCTTCCATGGCCTGTGTAGTGTAGTCACCTAACTCAACGTTATCCCAGGAGCTGTCATCTTCTGTTTCGTAACTATCTTTCTTATCAGAATGAAGCTTTTGCAAAACAACAACAGTCATTTTATGCAGAAAGTCGGGATAGCTATCCAAGTCCTCTCCAGCAGAGCTTTCCTTCTTTGAGGCCTTAGCTACTCTTTTCACAGCTACACGCTTGTGGTCTTTCTCGTTTTCTGGCCTTTTGGTGTCTGCATTATGAGGGTCTGAAATAAAATTATGAGAGTTACTTGATGAAAATAGATGTAAAGAGTTTAATGAATTAACCTCTTTTTTGAAAGGAAGTGGGTATGAGTCACCTGATTTTCTGATCGTCCGGTAGTTGTTATACTTGTGTCTATATAAATAACTGCTGTCTGCCCTGGCGTTAGGTTTTTCTCTTGGGGCCTGATGGAAATACTTTGGTTGTTGGTCAGTGCTGCTCTTAACCATAACGTTCTTGTGAGGAGACTTGTTTTGACTGCACGAATTTACACCAGATTGGGCAATGCTTTTCCGGGCTTTTTGTATTCTATGTGGCCGCTTATGAAATTTTGAAAAATTACTTGACTGTGAGCTTGATCCAAATGTCCGTTTAGCATCCTGTTTTAAAGCAGAGTTCTTTGGAAATGTACTTGGCTGCTGCTTAGCTAATGACTTGGTGCTATCGACATCTACAGACTCCTCGAGGCTGTCATTTTTTCTTTTGTCAAGTCCCAGTGGATTACCAAAGGAGTCAACACACGCCGAGGAATGCAAATACTCCGTGTGCTTCTTCAGAATACTTCTGGCTGAAGTAGTGAAGGGACACATCTTACATAGGTAAGTAGCAGGTTTTTTGGATGATCCTATAACAGAGTCTTTCACTGAAGTCTTCTTTTGTGTTTTTCTCTGAGTTACTTCTGAACTCACAACAGGACACTTCACTGCTGCTCCGTGGGCGATGCCCCTATGGCATTCCAGCTCATTCTCCGTCACTGCCATGAAGTTACACTCCTCACAGCAGTAGTACCGTTTGTCTTTCTCATGGGTTTTTGCATGTTGCACAAACGTCTTAGGGCAATTGGTACCAAACACACACTGAGGGCACTGGAGTCGAGCACTTCTGCCTTCATCCTGGAGCTCTTTCAGCTCACGAATCTCTTCCATCAGCTTCTGCCGTCTTTCTTGGTGAATGATCATATGCTTTAGTAGTGAATTACGATCTCGAAATGTCCGTCCACATTCTCTACAAGCATATGGCCTGGGGACATTAAGGTGGCGAAAGTGACTATTCCCATCTAAATGATACATCATATGCCTGTGGAGATGCTTTTTCTCCCTAAAATTCACATTGCACTTTGTACAGGGGTAGAATGATGGCTCTTCAGTACTGAAAGCAACAGGTGACTCAGGATCACTCTCTTCACATTTCTTTTTTAAGGTATTTGAAATTAAAGTGCGAGTATGAACAGGTGAATTATCCTCTCCACATTTATCTGAGTTATAAACTAGATGCTGAAAAGTGTCCACAGACTCCAAGTCTCCACCAGCTGACTCGGGTTTCACTTTTGATAATGTGTAGTTCTGTGAGTCTATTGCTTGCATCTCCTCGTTTTGCCCTAGAAAGTCAACCTGAAGAATTTTTGATTTTCCAGGTGCACGGCCTGAGTCACTGTAGCAGTCCTCTGTGTAGCGAGTGATCTTGCTCACATCCATTTTTCTCTTTCTCTTTTTTTCTAGACCTACTACTTTAGAATGAGCTGGGGGCTTATCCACCGTCTCTTCACTAGTCATAAGAAACTGAATGAACTCTTTTTGGGGATCCCAGTTTGTATCATTTTCTGACCTAAATTCGTCTGTACCTGAGGAAATCACTGCTAACGCGCTGACACAGTCGTCTCTGACCACTGTGGAGGCGTCGCCCTGACCCACCTCTGCTTGACTTAGTAAAGTGCTCTCTGACTTCATGTTATTCCCTACTGAATTCTGAACATCACAACCAACTAAAGCAGAGGTAGGTACTTTTTTAATGGAATGGGTTGGATTCTTAGCATGTGCTACATCTGATAACAAAAACAGAACTTGGTGTTGACTTGCTTTTTGTGGTGTAGACAGCTGATGATCAGCTGCTGCCTTCAAAGTGGAGCAAGACTCTGCTGCTAGCTGATCTGCAGGCTGTCCAGGGGTTAATGAAACACTACCTTCATTCATATTGGAAGTCTTTGTGGAGGAGGAGCATGAGACTGGTCCATTAACAACAGCTCCTGTGGGCAAGGGAAAGTTTTCAGTAGGAACAGCAGGAGTGCTGGCAGGGAGAAACAAAGCAGACTGGCCTCCACTTAAGGCTTGTTCTGATTGATCCTCTGACAATTCCTCAGATCGAGTCAATGAACTGTTTTTCTGAAATGATGTCTGACAATCTTTTGGTTTATGAACTCCACTGTCTTTCTCAGAGATAAAATTGTTGTCATCTTGGAGTTCTTCTTTAGCACCAGTAATGTCGGTGTTTATCTTCAAATCATCCATATTGTTGGCAAGATCATTTAACACCTTTAGTCTAGAAAATGGAAAACAAAAATGTAGATTTGCATCAAAAAAGTACTATTGGAATGTATGGAAAATTGGAAGTATACATTTTCATTGGTTTAATTTTCTACTCTTTATATATTGAGATATTAATAACTTTATAGGAATTAGAAAACATTTCAAATAATGAACCACTTTAAAAATATTTTCAAAGCAAATATTGCTATTTCTACTTCCTAGAAATTAAGTATTATACATACACAAACTACCAAGGAAAGGCAGCATACACTTACATACAATATAAATGAATGCATTACACACTGAAAAAAGTCTAAAATATCATGCATAATTTTATAATAAAAACAATTCCCTGGCTTGAACAGATTCCCCAAGGACAGTTACAGTAGAAGAACTGGAATTATCAAATATTGTAAAGAACTATTTTATCACCTGAAGCTCGTTCCTGGAAGAAGGTAACACAACACTTCAGGGTAAACAACGTGGGTCAAATATAGTAATTGCAATCAACATCAATGGCTTACTTATATATATAGTAATTCTTACTTCTAAAATATTTAAGACTGTTTTGCTCAAGATAGTGTTCTGTCAAAATTCTACAAAACTGCCTCACTCATAAAGTTCTAGTCATTCTTTATCCAAGTTATTCTTAATTATAAGTTGCTAATGTTAAAATTAGTGAAGTTTTATGTCAAAATTTCATACTCTGAGATCCCAAATTCTAGGCATTTCCAAAAAGCAATTATATCACTTATAATCTAACAGTAGTGTAGAGGCCTAGAATTTTCTTATGAGATGTTATAAATAGTGTATTTCATACATAATGTAGATTTAACATGGCAAAGTGCTTTTGATCATATATTGAGCTGTTATAAGAAGACAAAAGAATCTTAAAAGAAAGGAGCCGTATGAGGCTGCCCCGTGAGGCGAATATCACTTCCCTACATCACAGGGCTCTTGCTCTTCCACATGGCTCTTAGGAAAAGTGGACACACTGCACTACAACTGCTTGTCCTTAACTCATTAAGGGCAGGGACACAACCTGGTCACCATCATGTTTCCCTGAACCACAAGGCAAGGGTGCAAGACAGCGCTTGTTGAGTAAAGGAGTTAAGTGTTGAATAAGTAAAGATGCAACTGCAAAATCAAAAGAAAAAGGAAACCACAAACAGCTTTATTATCTATGAGATGTGAACACAAGCCGCTCACTCAAGTAAACAGGGCAGACTTGGTTTCTGCTTGGCAGACAAAAATATATCCTTTGCATTATCTTTGCAGTTTTTTTTTTTAATTTGTATAGTGAACAATACTATTTTAAGACAGCAAGACTCTAAAATTCAATTCAGAAATTAAGATATTTTAAATAATTTTCACTTAGAGTAGAAATTTCATGTTTTGTAAAATATTAACTCTAGCACAAAAAAAGGATTTGAATAACTGTCTCATTTCATAAGTTACAGAAACACATTCTTCTTTCAACAAAATGCTTAATAAACACATCAAAGATTACAAACAAGTTATCATAAAGATCTTTCCTTGGCATTATTTATAACAACAGTCATTATTCCTTCCCTCACACAGTTTAGAATTCTGCTTTGAAGCTGGCAAACTTCCACAGTAATAAAAATAGACTTCCAATAAGATCATATTCAATGGTATCACCCCAAAGTGGTGCTAATGCAGCACCCAGCAGGAGTCGGCATCACAAACACAAGTTAAAAATGGGCAGCACATAAACATGTGTGAAGAGAGTGGGGCTGATGCTGTCCTGGTACCAAACCCTGGGATTGCAGGCCAAGTTCAGGAAACAGTCAACTGCCTCAGTACTAACATCCGCACAAAGCTGGGATGAATGACAGGTTTTTAACTAGCCTGAAAGACACTTTCTGTTTCTATTTATTATAATCACAGAGGTAGTCAAATATATGCTCAGTCAATTTGAAGCCTGTATTAGCTTTTCTCAACAGGAAGCAACGTTGCTAACGAAGTGGTAAATTCAGTGTTAATGAGTGGCTTCACTGTTACCACCTCAGAGGTAAAGCCTTCCATGTTCTGTGTTCTACCCATCTGTTCTGGTGTTAGAGGTTGAAGGATGAACAGACGCCTTCCATTTAAAGCAACTTCACTGGTGCCCCCTGAACAGCAGGGTGACAAACTAGGAGAAGATCATGTTGATTTGAAGGCTGCATCCTTGTTACCAGAATGGCTTAATAAGATCTAACTTCACGTTCTGAAGATATCAAGCCATTTTGCTCAAAAACATATTAAAAATACATGTATAAAAACATATTTGGTCCACAAAACATATCTAGTAAACAAAAGAAACTAAATCACACTGCTGAAACATGAAATCAGGTCTTTACCACCAGTTTTTCTTCATGTCCACATAATGAAATGTGACTTAACTATCTACTAATTCATAATTGTCTCTACTCAGGAGAAATTAGAAGGCCTTCTTAGGCCACTCAAAAGAGCAATTTATTTCATCAGCTGGAAAACATGACGTAAGAAATGGAGTCTGAAGTTGGTATTTACGCTAACATTTTTCTGGGTTTAATTTTCCTAATACATTCTGACTATAAAATGCTTAGAGCATTTTATACAAATTTCAGGGCACAATGAAAAACAATGCATCATTACATTCTGAAGGATCTTTATCATTACATTCTGAAAAATCTATAATTTTTATCTACTTCCTTGGATTAAAAGAGGACTGTATTCATCCAGATAAAACAACATTTGACTTATACACTAATTTAACACTTCTCCAAACAGTTTTCAACTACTCTATATGGACAAGTACATAGAGCTGAAGAACTGACACCAGTCTGTTGCTGTAACAAAAGAAACATACTTGTAGATAAGCATTACTCACTCAATTTAAGGACGCTAACCAGGGCTAGAGGGATAGTTCAATAAGCTTTAGTCCAGAGGACCCAGGTTCAATTCCCAGCACCTATATGGCAGCTTACAACTATCTGTAACTCCAGTTCCAAAGGATCCAATGCCTTCATACAGAGAAACATTCAAGCAAAAACCAAAGTACATAAAATAAAAATAAATATAACGGAAGCTAACAAATTTAAAACATACTATAATGGTATGATGTTTAAAAGATTTCAATGTTTAAGAGAACTTGAATTTGATTAATTCAAAGTACCACTTAAGATTCTTTAAAAACTGTTTAGATAGCACTACTAAAATCCTTCTATAATCATAGAATCACAGAATCTTCCTCTTAACTGAATTTAAACATGTTCTTTAAAAAATGCATACTTTTTTTAAAGCTGCAAATAGGGGGTTTAAAATCTACATAAAGCGTACTTCAGCTTCTAGAAACATAATGAGTTCTGCAGCTATAGCTGCCTCTAGTCATACACGGTGAGCACTGCACAGCACAGAGGTCAGGTCTGTCTTCAAGATGACAGATCATCACTTACACGCCTCAAGCTAGTCTTATTGTCTCAGAAATCTCAAACATCAGTATTTTTGCAAACTATCAGCACTTGCTATAACACCCTCACTACACTGCATCTTGAGGTTACTACAGAAGAAATGAGGTGATAATTGCATATTAACATAATTATTCTGTAATCCCTCTGAGCAAGCTTCCTAGGTCACTCAGTAATTCAGATTAGATACAACCTTCTTGTCATCAAATCTATGCTGTCCACTTTCTGTTCATGAATAATTCTTTTTTGATAAAAATTATCTTAATTTCATTCTTTTATGTACATTATTAATTGTATTTATTGCAAGTAGGTTAACATTTTATGAGTACTTATTACATAATGCCAACCTTTGTTATATAGTATAATTTCACAAAAAAAGTAGTATAATTTTGCCCTCATTTTAAGTTAGTTCATTAGTAACTGTATTACATAGCTATAAATAAATTATAATGTTGCCCACTAGCTGAATTCTAGTCGGGTTTTCACAAACCCTATGTTCATTTACATTATCCTTAAAACAGATGACAACTTCAACTAGTAAGGTATAAGACTCGGTCAAAGAGAGAAAACCATTCACAAACTGTCAACTGCATAATAAATCCCAATAAACTACATTTAAATCACTTTAGCATTTAAGCCTAACATACAAACCTAATTCTCACCCAGATTCTACTAGAAGACAAAGTATATTACATAATCCTATCAACTGGGTAGTATCTTAATGTGGATGGGGTGTCACACTGACTGGAAATACTATAAAAAATAAACAACTTACAAAAATAGAGGCTAATACTAACCACCATGCCATATAATATAGCAAAGAAGCAGGCTAGTCTGCTTAGCTTCACAACCCACAGGGTTAATAATCTATAAACTACTGAAAGCCTGTCACAGAAAGCAGAACATGTAGTCAATATGTTCAGATTATAATGGCAGAATTTCACCTTAAGATTAAGAAAAGCCAGGAAGAGGAACCCTTGATACAAAAGATGGCTGTCCTATCTAATGACCAACTCAAATGGCTCAGCAGGTAGCTATTTGCCAGAAACACTGAAGAACAGAACTAGAGGTTGAAGGTCAAATAAGATGATCTGTAACTAAGGTCCTTTCTAATATGTACGATCATGTTAATTTAATTGCATCACTAACCAGCAACACTATTTAAAACTAAGAGGAGAATTTAACTACAGGACCTTAAACACTCTAATTTGAAGACTACTGGAAACAATCTTTTAATGACAACTGGAACACACTCCTGATGACCCTCAGGCAATGAAAACACCGTGCTAAGTGAGGAACACAGCAGAACCATAAAGCTGTCTGCCTCTGACCATGACTTTAAGAAGCCTAAGGCCAAATGGCGAACACATGTAGGTAACTACAAAACCGTCAAGGTGTGAAACATAAACAAATATTGTACACAGGCAACTTAGAGTCTTGCTTTCATTCAAAATAGCTCAAAGTGAGATTTCAAGGTGTGTCTCTATCTCTGTGCTGTTCACAGCACACATGTGCAGGTCACAGAACTCCCAGGAGTCTTATCTGTCCTTCCACCATTCGGGCCTGGGGACAGAAGTCAGGTCTGTTAGCTGGTAGCAAGTGCCTTTACTCACTGAGCCACCGCACCAACTCCTTCCCTACACAGTTATCTTACTACTTCCTGGTCTGAGATTCAGAAATTAGAAATTCAACAGTACTAAATATTCTAGGAAATGCTCATCTGGTTTGCAAATCTGACCAAGAACTCATGGTTAAGGGAGATCCTAACTACTGTCATTTTGCTAGGTGGACATAGTACCAAACTGTCCTCTAAGTACCCACAGTAAGAGCAGATCTCAGAGCCACCCAGAGAAGCTCCTGTGTGCAGTGGACGAGCTAAGCATGCACACTCAGCCAGACAGAACACCTGCACCCCCACCAGTCCTTCCGAGAGTCAGGGAGAGAGGAAGAGTCTAGGAGCTAGGGATCAGGAAACACCATCAGAGTCAAGCACTGGATTCTGGTCAGGACGGCTGTGCTCATCAACTCTAGGCAGCTGGCTATGTGAGCACGGCCAGTCCAAGAGGAGCCAGGCAGCACTGAGCTGAGCAGCTCCTGACAGATGACGGCTTCTGTGAGGACAGTCAAGTTTTCTTTAAGCAGGTGGCCTCTGGCTCTGGTAAGTTGATACTGTAAATAGATGGCCTCACACTCTTGAATTTATGGACAGCACAAAACAAACTCACTAAGGGTAGATCTAGGAGTTGGGAGGAGGTCACTATGATCAAAATACATTACATAAATGTATGAAATCAAATAACTAATAAAAATATTTTGTAAATTTAAAAATCGTAAGGTTTTGTAGAAATGTTCCCCTTTCAACTCATCTTCAATTCATGTAAAATTTCAAAAAGCCCCTAAATAGCAAAACTAGTATTAAAAAAGACAAGGCAAGTCATGCTAATTTCAAGTTGCTACGAAGCTACAGTAGTTGAGTGGCAGTGGCCGAGGCAGTGGCCGAGGCAGGGAAACAGTCTGATGGGATCTATTTCAGAGTCCAGAAATCAACCAATCCATCAGCCATCCGTGGCAAACTAATTTTCACCAAGGTATTAAAAAAAAAAAAACTGAACATGAAAAGAACTGTCTTTTGAGCCAGATCAGATATTAAAACCAAACTGATCAACACCCTGAATACCTGGCACTCAGAGAAGAGGCAGGAGGATCGCTGTGAGTCTAAGCCCAGCCTGGTCTACACAGTGAGTTTCAGGCCATGGGTATTGAGTGAGCCCATGTCTCTAAAACCAAAAACCAAAAAATAAGCAAACAAAACAAAACAAAAAAGCAATCTGAATGTAAGAGTCCAATTTGCAAAATTCTTAGAAGATGTCATGGAATATGGATTCTTCAGCATCAAAAGCACAGGTGGGGGTAAAAACTTATATGGACTTTATCAAAATAAAGGACGACCTATGTAGGGCATAGTGGTGCTCACCTTTAATCCCAACACTTAGGAGGCAGAGGCAGATAGAGCTGAGTTCAAGTCTAGCCTAGACTATAGAGCGAATTCCAGGACAGCTACACAGAGAAACCCTGTCTGAATGAATGAATAAAAGAAAGGCCTGTTTATCAAAGGGCATTATTTAAATGTATTAGATAAATGTTAAATAACCAAGATATATAAACAGGTCAACAAGGAGGATAACCAGTAGACTTGATCAAATTGTCTGTTTAAAGAAGATCTACAAATAGCCAACAAGCCAACGAATATATGTTTCATTTTATGGTCATTGAGGAAATAAAAATCAAAGCCTCAAGAAGATAAATTCTTCATACCCATAAGATCCTTAGCTTTAGCGGACAATACACTAGAAACAACCAGAATAGAGACAAATGTGAATCAGAGACTCTCACACACAGATGATGAGAAAGTGAAGTGCCTGTGTGCAGAAAAAAAGTTAGGTGATTCTGAAAGGGCTAAATGGAAGCATGTGACCTACCTGGTCAACATCTAGATAGTTAATAATATTAGATAATCTCAGCAAAAATGAGGAGCTTGTGCTCAGAGAGATTTGTTTTCCAGTACTTACAGTAAACCTGGAGCCAGTGCTCATCGGTGCCATATCCTCAGTCCTCGTTTTTACTGTGAGGAGTACTCACAAAGTTGCCTGCCAAGTCCAGGCAGGCCTTTAACTTTCAATCCAAACTTCAGTTTCAAAAGTAGCTAAGAGCAGTAAGCCTGACTCACAGGGAAAACTTACATTAAAATATATGTACAGCTTGTATTTACAAAACCCAAAAGATGCAACAGAATGCTATTCAACCACAAGTAAGTAGCTAATCCTAAAAGGTCATCAGAGACAGAAGTAACACACCAAGTGAAGATGGAAACAGGAGAAATGGAAATGGTTATATAATAGGCTATGTATTTTATGGAGTGACCAAATGACTCACCTATGCAAGCTGATGGTTGCCTCAGAATGCAAATACACCATACATCAAAGAACCATACTCTAAAAATTGTTAATTGTATGTCATGTGAACTATTTCAATTTTTAAAGAGAACAATCATAAAATGTGGTACATTCTGTCAATATCTAATGATGTAGGAGAAATTTTTGCTTCCTAGATCTGTCCAAAACCACCCAAACTCCAAGTCACATAATGGCTTCTTTGTAATATTAAATTAACAATGTGTCCCATAGTGCATGGTCTTTCTAGTTGGAACAAGGGAAAAACTTTTTCAGTTGTGTTTTGCCAGGCCTTTCTGGCTGGGAAGCACGCAACAGCAATAGCAAAAGCCAGGTCAAAGGACCAGTAGCATCCTAGTACAAACAATGCCAGCAATAGTAGGAGTGATGGGCAGAGAGCTCAGGGGCATGTGTCAGACCACAGCACTGGGAGGCAGGCAGGAACAGACAGTGAAGCTGTGAGGAGAGCTGTCTGGGGATGGGTGGGTCAGAGAGGGCAGGGCTCTGCTCTCCCTAGTGCCCTGTGAGGCTTCAGCTGCACTTCAAGGCGGCACTCAAGGGAGCAAGCACCTCAGTTCTGGCCTTCCTCGTCTATGGTGCCAAAGAGACCTCTGTTCATTATAAACGAACCAATCTAGAGTATTCTGTTAAAGCAGCACAAAACTAGATAAAGATAAATGAGTAAAAGAGGGGAGAGAATACAAGTGGTGTTCAAGTATTCTAGATCTCTGCATTTCTCTAAAAAGATTAAAATGACATAATTAAATTAAAATTTTATAGGCAAGAATGCAATTGTAATCCTCAAGGGTAAGTCTCAAAAGTGTGCTCTGAGAAGCACTGGGGATCCCCAAGGCTCTGCACAGGAGTCCTCAAAATTAAAGCAATTTTCATACTAACACCTTCCTTGCCTGTTTTGCTCTCCTTCTCTCCTAAGTGTATAATGAAATTTTCCAGAGGCAATATGACTTGGGATAGCCCAACATATTAAAAAAAAAAAAAAAAAAAAAGATAGAAAAGAAAAAAAAGATAGGTAGACAAATATAAGAAAGGTCTTCAATTAAGACATTTAAAAAAGTTTCTTAAATGTAAAGTAATGCTAGTTTCACTAAATTTCTACTAGAAATTGTATTTTATAAAACTGCATTACTTATGCAAACATGTTTTGAAATATTGATATAGTATTTATATAGCTTCTTAAGTATTTATATAGCTTCTGCTCACATTCAAATACAATAGCTATCCTTCTCAAATACCTAGGGACACCCTGGACTGCCCGCCACACTGGGTGGACAAGGTAAGGGCAGCTATGCCACCAAGCATCTGTGAGGCAAATCCCTCCTGATACCTGGCCTGCGCCTAGATAACTGCACTGAGGTGGAGACACTGATAGAACCATTGAGACAAATCAGAGTTTTATAAAAGGTCAACAAATAATTTGAGACTCATTCACTTAAACAGAGGTAACATTCATAAAAATTGAAAAACTTAAGACCATATCATGAAGATACGATTCTACTTCACAGTAATAAATAAATTCAATTTTATAAATCCTAAAATATAACAAACATTGATGGAAGTGTAAACAACAAAGAGAGCTTGTACTTCTTGTATATAAAGACTTACGTGTCACATAAATCAAGGCATGGTGGCACTGATACCAGAGTAAGCTGACCAAAGATAAATCACAGAAAGAGAAACAAGTCCGTGTGTGTGTGTGTGTGTGTGTGTGTGTGTGTGCGTGTGCGTGTGCGTGTGCGTGCGCGCACGTAATCACCTTATTTATGACAAAGTAATATATATCAACAGCAAGTCTTTTTAATACATATAAAATGCATAGTCATATGAAATAGTGACAGTTTGTAAAAATCGATTCTAGCCAAATAGTAAAGCTACTAGGATAGTTTCCCAACTGTACCGCCAATGGCATTGGCCTGATGCGTGCTCTGTGTACTGTAGATGCTTAGCATTTGGTAGACTGTATGCTCCTGGTAGCACCCCTAACCCAATGTATAGGATGCCACAGTACCCTATCCATTTGCTTGTGAAAGCATTGCCAAAGCAGAGATGTGGGATCAAAGAGAAGAGAACTGCCTGCCGCTGAGAACCACTGTTATACAACATACAAGAGACTATAGACAGTCACATCCTTAGAACAGGAAATAAACAGAACACAACAAACACTGCCTAGAAAGCAAAATGAAGACCTACTAGACTACACTAAAATGAAAGTCTCTGTTTCACAAGGCAACAAGACAGTGAAAGTCTGGCCTAAGTAGGCTTAAGGTATGTTTCTGAGCAGTTTCTATCTAGAAGTAAGCAAGCTCATAAAAGGGGTGGAGAATCCTAATGAGGAGAAGAGAGAAGATTAATTGTAACTAACACAAGCAAAGAGGCCTGGAGAAATGTCTCAGCAGTTAGGAGCATAGAGTGCTCTTGCCAAGTATCCGAACCTAGTTCCCAGCACCTACAACTGCTTACTAACTCCAGGAGATCAATCACCTCTTTTGGCCACCCTGGGTATTTGTACAGTACCCAGAGTACCCGGAGAATATATTTGTGTGTACACTAGTGTATATACTAGTGCTGAAGAGACAGAGTGCCCAGCACTGGTGAGGAGCTGGGGAGTCACTATAGACATCTGGTACTGAGAAACAGTTCTTGTGTTATATCCAATTCCAACGATCCAACAAACATATTACACTCTGAAGCATGTTCTACAGTGTAACTCAATCCAAAGGTTCTCTAGTAAAAAAAATCAAACCATTAAGAAGTAAATGTGGACCATGGCTACACCTGACAAAATTCAGACTTCCCAACATACTATTGAGACATAATACTATATAATTCTACTTACATGAAAGTTGTCAGGCAAGGCTACTCTGAAAGAAAGGCCTAGTGACTGGCAAGGTAAACATGGGGTGCCCCAGGCTGGTGGCATCTGTCCCATGACCTGTGGTCATGATGTGATTACTGTGTGGTATCCAATGAGCTGTGCCTTACACTTTGTGCACTGTATACACTGTGTGTGATTCTTTATTAGAGCTGTGCAAGTCTTTTGATGGGAGTAAAAGTGCGTCTGGAAACACAATTCACTTCTCACGCTTCAACTACACTCTGTACATGACAAAAATGCATAAAATATTTTAGAAATAATTGCTGGAGCCCTCAATATGATGTAGGAAGACTTAATTAAGAATATTTAATTCTATTTTCCAAATGTGTACCTTGATTACCTAAACATAACTGATTCTTAGCTTCATAAGAAAATATAGTGTTCACCTTGAAAAATACTGCTAATAAAGAAAACTTTGAAAGATCTTTCTAATACTAAAGTCATTTTCAACGTTTAGACTAAGAAAGACTTCAGGCCAGATGACAGACAGTATCTGAACTAACAGAGGTCTCCTGCAGAAGACTGCACACTTCTAAGCCTTGGCTTAGACTTTATATAGTTTTTGGCATTTTTATAAACCCTACTTTAGGGTATTAGTAATTATCTAATTAATAAATCAGAATCAAACACAACATCAAGTTTCTCATCTTAGTTTCTTCCCTGAATGTATCATGTGTAGCAGAGTACAGTTAACATAACAATCTAACTCATTTTTAAGCCATGTAGTGCCACCAAGTGGCAACAGTTATTTTTTTTTTTCTAAAAATACTTCAAGTAATTGAAAGTTAACTACAAAATGGAGGAGAGGAATCAATCTTATAATTCTAGTCAAAGTTGAGAAATCAAACTGTCTTTTATTTCTAAAGAAGCACATGGCACCATCTAAGAGTTATAAAGTTACAACTCTCCTGGAAGGCAAGTCCTACCTAATGTGTCAGCCCTGACCACTTGCTATGCTCTAACCCACATTTCTATAACCTGCTTTACAGACTAACGACACACAATAAAACAATGGGAAGCTTTCCCACCACCCTATTACTCTTGTTAAGTCTGGGGAAAGAATCAGGAGAACAGGGTAAAGTAACTTCTGGCATTAGCAACCTAGGACTGCTTCAACCAAGTCTTATATACTGGGTAGCTTAAAACAATCAATCAAAAAAAACAAAAAAAAAAAACAAAAAAAAAAACCCTAAAAGCAAATGTATTGTGTCACAGATCTCCTTGGCTCATAAACAACCATCCTTCCCCTCTGACTTCACATCCTGTAGCTCTGAGTCTTCATATCCAAACTTCCTCACTTCAAAACCCACCAGCCACAACTTATCAGATCTACTCTAATAATCTACTTTAATTTGATTACAACTGTAAAGGCCTCTCTCTCAATAAGGCCATACTCTGGGGTATAGGAGACTTGGAGTTTAATGTGTAGCCTTTAAAGAAAAACCACAATTCAATCCAAAACACTACACCTTCTGTATTTGACTTTTTTTATGTTTTCTTACTTAAAAGAACAAAAATTAATTTAAATCACAGAATGCTATTTTAAATTATTAAATTTTACTAACTTATTAATTGAATTGAAAATCTGTAGCATAAAAGTCATAGGAAATATCACAGCAGTGACTGCCACGAAGCTCACGTTCTGTTTACTTCTAGTACCCTTCATCATAAACTGCACAGCACTTTACTCATCACTCACTTTACTTGAGCCTTTCTGCTGTTCTTTAGCCATGCGCCGAGTATTCTGCCCTCAAGTTCTGCCTCCAAATACTTGTATGGATCACCCTTGTGCCTAGCTATCTCCAGCTTTTCCTAGAGCATCCTACATAAAGTGCAACAGCACTCTTAGTAACTACCGTCTCTGCTAACACACGGTGCTCCAACACTGGACATATCATGTCCTTGTACCTGATCACATGTTATTCTCCTGACTACAAAGCAAGTTTCTGGAGAACAGGGTTTTCTTCACAGATGGATAGATGCTCCAACGCTTTAGAAATATCAGACTATCCAGGCAATCAGCAAGCTGTCTCTACAAACTAAATAAGATATGGAAGCTATGTCTTTGTACTTCCTACATATTCAGGTAAGGAAGATATTTCAGATTTGAAAGGACGGTTTTCAATTGGTAATACAAGCTAAATATCAAACATTTGAAGTAGAGAATTGGAAACTTTTTAGGTTAGGATAGATGACAGAATACTTGCCAAATATGATGGATGGGATGTTATAAGTGTATATCATACCTTACAATTTACATACTTGTTATAATTATGTTCAATATATATCTAAGAGAAAATTCTGAGCCCTTTTTAACTGGACAAAAAGGAGGAAATGTAGCTGCTTATACTACAAATGCTAATTATGTTCCCCCAAAACACTGTACCTCCATGAAACTTCTGGGAAACCTGCCCCGTTGGTTCTGATTGGTAGATAAAGATGCTGACAGCCAATAGCTAGGGAGTACAGACAGAAGTGGGATTTCAGGATTCCCAGGCTTGGGACCAGGAGAGGAGAGAGGAGAAGATCAGGAGAATATCTGTCCGCCATGCCAGGAAAGTGTGGAAGAGAGGAAAGATGCCATGCTGAGAAGAGTGCAGGCCAGAGAGGAACAGCCACCATGTGAAGGATCTGGGAGAGCCCAACCCAGAGGGTGCCCAACTGGGTCCAGGGCAGCCAAAGTAGAACACAGAATTAGTAAATAATAACTTGGGATTAACAACATGGAGGTTAGGAAATGGTTCAGCTATTCTGCTGTCTATATGTCTTTCATTTGGGAACTTTTAAAGCATTGAAGCGGGTAGCAAACCTGCCACCAAGATTTATTATTTAACTATTACTATAACAACTAACTTTCATGTGTGTTTAATGGAAAAGAAAGGAATCCAAACAGCATCTCAGACTTTAAATGGAACCCACAAGTAGTCCTCTCTTTGAGAGACTGTCTCCTCAGGTGTCTGTCTGACTCCTTGGTGCCGAGATGGCAGGCAGCCCCACCAAGCTCAGCCCTTCTCCAACCATTTTCCACTTGGTAAGCACAACGGACCTTTGTCCTTCTTCACACTTTCCTCTCAGAGCATCATTCAAATCCTTAACCCAGCTGAATCAGCTGCACTAGGTCCTCTTCCCGGTGTCCCTTCCAGTCACAGGCCATGGACATGCACTTCACTTGGTCTAGAGTCCTCTTCTTTCCTCAGCTCAGCTCTCACTCACACAAAGCCTGTTACCCTTAACTCACAATGTCCCTCAAATCAGCTCAAGGCTGCTTACCACAGAAGCCTGTGCGCTCCTGAGCTCCTCTGTCATATGTTCAGGCCAACAGTTTCTTCCAGCTGTCTTTCAAACACCTGATTGACAGCTCCTGAATCCTCTCCTCTAACTTACCTGTAAGATCAAGAAAAAACTTCTCCATGGCTCACAAGGACAGAGCCACAGCCTCTGCTCCAGTCACTGCATTGTGAGCAGTCAGGTGACGTGGGACACACAGAACACGGTGAAGGTGACTATATAGGCCTGTAACCTGAGAGGGATTCATGTTTTCTTTATTCATGTCAGCTGGTTTAGTCAAATATGCTGAATGTTTCTGTCAAGTGTCTAGCTACCAGTGTGCTCAAAGATCACACTCATCTGACACAGTTATGCAACTCTGTGGAAATGTGGTGAACGTGCACACCTCCTATCAATCAGGCAGATACTAAGTACATACCCAAAGTCGGGACTTCACTCACAAGCTTCAAAATTCATACATAGGAAACTAATCCACTTTGAAAGCTACATATGTAATATAATTTTCAGCAGTATAAAATGAAGACAAAAGACTGTATTGAGGGAAAAAAAATTTACTTCAAGGCCCCAAACTAAAAATTCATTAACTGTCTTAATTTCTCTTTTGGTAAAATGTTCTCTAATGTATATCAATTTGAGCAATGAGTCTCTCATTTTAATATAACTTATGAGAAATGAGTAGACTGTAATAGAGGTTCTAATGGTAACCATTCTGATCTCCTAAGAAAGTCAGAACTCTGTAGTACTCATGTTCTATCCACAGCCTGATAAACAATGACTATCTCTACTTTAAACTGTCATTTTGATAAATACTGTAAGTCTTTATCTTTTCTTTCCAGTCATTGTCATTAGAATTAAAAAAGCTCTGAGTGAATGTGTAGGGGTAGGAATGTAACTCAGTGGCAGCCAGAGGACATGCTCGGCACCCTGCATCCAATCGCATCCAATCCCATAGCAACTCCTCCATTACCATAGATAGTACAAAATAAAGCTGTCCTAGAGCTCTCCTCAGAGGGATGGCTCTTCTCACTGTGAGAATGCCTCCCAGATATCGACAAGTAGACATATACTTTATTGAACATAATAAAACAGAAGTCACAAATCTAATCAGTGTGTTGCATTTGTCATCTCGTTCTAGGGGATTGGTTAAATATATATTCATTACAAAATAAAAGTTACCCTCTTTGGCAGACTTTCTTGAGTAAGCAGTGTCTGATAAACCACCCTGAATAGTCACTTCAGCACAGGCAACCATTCGGTTGCACAAGAGAACGTTCTGAATGTATCTATCCTTACAAATCAGTGCCCATCCCAAATCTACATGTTGAAACCCTAACCTCCAATACCTCAAAAAAACAGGATCCAGAAAAGGCTCTGAACGCCTGATGTTGAAAGAAACTGATAGGCAGGCCCTAATCCAGTCTGATGTATCTCTTTAGGGGCAGACTAGTACACATGAGAGGATACCAGAAATGTTCCAAAACACAAAGAAAGACAGCGACTATCTACAAGGGAAGGTGACAGGCCTGGGGAAAAGCTACACCTGCAAATACCACACTCTCAGATTACCTGTTTCTAGAAGGCAGGTGAGGGATCCCATGTGGAATGCTCTGTGGCAGCCCAGTTATACAAGCACACTAAAAAATGTTTTCAACCAAACTTTATACAAACATTCAACTGCAAAGTAACACATTAGTGATTCATCCCCTTGTTTTTCCTTGTTTCTCTGTGAAGTTCCTGGTTGTCTTAGAACTCCTTCTGTACACCAGGCTGGTCTCAAACTCAGAGATTCCCCTACCTCTGCCTCCTGGGTGCTGGGATTAAAGGCAGGTGACATCATGCTTCACCCAACACATTAGTGATCTCTACTCTCTGAAAATACCAAACTAAAGTCACCCACCTCTACCACACTAAATGTTGATATAAACAGAGCACAGCTAAACCATGAAAAGTGATGATCCTTGTTTACACAGTATGTCTACAAACCCAAGAGCAATGACATGGACCCCAGCTTAGACAGGGATCCATGTCAATTTCCTTAATTGCAAGAATAGCTTAACTTCTAAATATCTGATATAGAAATATGTGAATATCCACTTGACCCATGTTAAAGAAAACTTAGACCTAGACCCCTACTAAAGGTCCTTTCTGTGCCTGAAACAATTCTAGATCAGTATTAAAAATCCTAGATGTGACTGGGCAGTGATGGCACACGCCTTTAATCCCAGCATTTGGGAGGCAGAGGTGGTGGATTTCTGAGTTCGAGGCCAGCCTAGTCTACAGAGTGAGTTCGAGGACAGCCAAGGCTACACAAAGAAACCCTGCCTCGAAGAAAAACAAAAAAACAAAACAAAACAAAAAATCCTAGATGTGCTTCAGAAAATTAACTTCTGCAAAAGATAAGATTGTATAATAATGCTGGGTGTGGTGGAGCACACCTTTAATCCCAGCACTCGGGAGGCAGAGGCAGGCGGATTTCTGAGTTCGAGGCTAGCCTGGTCTACAAAGTGAGTTCCAGGACAGCCAGGGCTATACAGAGAAACCCTGTCTCAAAAAGACCAACAAAACAAAACAAAACAAAACAAAACACAAAACAAACAAACAAACAAAAACAACAACAAGATTGTATAATAATCTCCTGCCCTGAAATTATATTCTATGCCATTAAAGCCTTAGGCAGCCCACTCTAGCCTCAAACTCTTGTGCTGACATTACCATTATGTACCATGCTCTTACTCAGGGTTTGCATTGCTGTGAAGAGATACCATGACCAAGGCAACTCTTATAAAGACAACATTTAATTGAGGCTGGCTTACAATTTCAGAAGTTCAGTCCATTATCATCATGGTGTGAGCATGGCGGCATCCAGGCAGGCATAGTGCAGGAGGGGCTGAGAGGTCTACATCTTCATCTGAAGGCTGCTAGGAGAAATGTGACTTCCAGGCACTCTGATGAGGGTCTTAGAGCCCATGTCCACAGTGACACACCTACTCTAACAAGACCACACCTACTCCAAGGTCATACCTTCTAAAAGCGCCATTCTCTGGGCTGAGCATATACAAACCATCACAACCACCATTCCCAGCTCCATTTTTTATAATTAGATAGCCAGGATCTCTTAGGTCAGCTTCTGAAGTATGTTTGTACTTAAAACCTTTTAAGTACTGATATTCAGTCCTTCTCTAAATCACTCTTTTGTTTACTGAGACAGGGTCTCTTTGTATAGCCTTGGCTGTTCTAGAACTAGCTCTGTAGACCAGGCTGGTTGGCCTCCAACTCACAGAGATCTGCCTTGAGTGCTGAGATTAAATATATGCCACCACCTGGCCTAAATCATTCTCAATATAGTGTGCATATGCATGCAAGTGACTGAATGTAATCTACTGTAACAAGCAGCTATGACAGCTAAAATCCAGGTATCTTGTAACTGTCATGGGTTGTGATTAATGTGAAACATCTTATCACTTACATCCTGTCATACGTATTTCCCCAAACAGTAGAGTAAAATACAGTCTGTAGTACATCATGGATTTATTACTAAAGTCATCTGTAAGCCTTCACTTATTCAGGTAGAAAGAAACCAAGAACCGGGAATTAATTCCCAGCAAAGATAATTTAGCAGTAGATTAAAATCTTGACTGGGATTTACTGTTAAAATTTAAGGATAGTTTAACATAAAAACCTAATGTAACACATCACATCTCCTTAAAGAGTATATGGCAATGTTCAACATCCTTTTTCATGATCAACAAACTCTAAATCAGAAATGAACCAATAAAGAGACCACAGCTAATTCCATACTCAATGGTGACAATGATAAGCTTTCTCTCAAAGACTAGGGATAAAGCACACAGCCATTTGTTTGTCTCTTGTACTTTAGCTGGAGAGCAGAGGAGGAGTGGACCAGGGACAACAGGAAGGATGGGGAGGGCTGAAAGGAAAGGCAGTCAATGGGCAAAGTCACAAGGAAAATTATGTTTGCACACATGATACTATCGTACATGCAGAAAACTAAAACATATTCAAAACCCGTTAGAATAAAGAATTTAGCAAAGCTACTACACAAAAATCAATCACGAAGACAAGCTGTTTCTATTAGAAACTAACAAGGAGGGGCTGGAGAGATGACTCAGTGGTTAAGAGCACTGACTGCTCTTCTGAAGGTCCTGAGCTCAAATCCCAGCAACCACATGGTGGCTCACAACCATCTGTAATGAGATCTTATTACCTCTTCTGGTGTGTCTGAAGACAGCTACAGTGTACTTAATTTATAATAATAAATAAATCTAAAAAAAAAAAGAAACTAACAATGAACAAACTAAAAAGAAAATTAATTAAACAATTCTGCTTCCTATAAGTATTCCAGAGACAGAAATACTCAGGAATAAACCTAACCAAGACTGACAGCTTGCAGACTGAAAACTACAGAACAGTCCTAAAAGAAAGTAAAGACAAATGAAAACAGAGGTTCTAAGACTTATTGAGAAGCTGTATTACTTAGGGTTCTCTACAGAAACACAATTTATAAAGTGAGTATATACATGAATATATGTCTGAAGATATATATGAATATATATGAATAAAATTTATTACAGTAGCTCACAGGCTGTGATCCAGCCAGTCCAACAATGGCTGTCTATCAGCAGAAAGTCCAAGAATCCAGTGGTTCTTCAGTTCACAAAACTGGATGTCTCAGCTGGTCTTCAGTATGTCAAAATCCCAAAGAAGTGGGGTCCAATGCCAGTGAAGGAATGAACTTTTCAGAGAGTGAGGGCAAGCAGGCAGTGAGCAGGAACGTCCTTCTTCTGTGTCCCTTATATAGGCTGTCAGCAGAAGGTGTGGCCCAGGAATGAGGTGGATCTTCCCATATCAAAAATGGGGTCTTCCCATTTCAAATAATTTGATCAAGAACAATCCCTCACGGGTTTATCCTGGCTTAGTTAATTCCACATGTAGTAATTTGACAAAAATTAATCATCACAGAAGTCAACATTGTATAAAGAAACCTACAGATTCCATGCCATTCCCCTCATCAGAATCCTAATGACATTTATGTCAGAATATAAGAACCCATCCTGAAATTCACGTAAAAACCTCGATGGGCAGGGCTGGAGAGAAGGCTCAGTGACTGAGAACACTGCTGCTCTTCCAGAGGATCTGGAATCTCACAATTGTAACTCCAGTTCCAGGGAATCTGACACCTTCACAAAGACACACATGCACACAAAACACCAATGCACATAAAATAAAAATAAATTATAAATTGTTTGGACAGCAAACAACTGAAACAACATTAAAATGAGTAAGATCAAACATACAAAAACTAAAAATAGGGCTGAGGACCTGCATCAAGTAGCAGAAGGATCAAAGCCCTGGTTCAATCACAAATGCTGCATAAACCAAGTATGGTGATACCAGGTGAGAAGCAGATAGGCCGATCACAAGGTCAACATAAACCTCAGCTACGTAACAAGTTCAGGACCACCCTAGGGCAAAACTACAAAATTCTTAGAGGAAAATAAAGGGAAAGCATCATGACATGTGTTTCCTGGATCATGACAATGATTCCCTGGACAGATGTGAGTGGAGGAGAGAGTACAGCAACTGTCACCCTGTTCCTCAAAACAGTCCGCAGTGAGGTGATCTTTGTGGAGAGAGAAAACATTTTCAAGTCATATACGTAATAGGAAGTTTACACTCACAACATAAAGAACTTCAACCTGGAAGCAACACTCACCCCAATAATCTGTGGGGTTTTTAATGAGCAAGGAATCTGAATAGACATGTCTCTAATACTGATATACAAGTGCCAGCAAGCGCATGAAAAGATGCTCAGCATCAGCATCATCAAAAGACCCAGCTTGGCAGCTCAACACTACAGAGGCTAAAGCTCAACACTACAGGGTTCTCTTGAACCCAGGAGTCTGAGGCCAGCTTGAAATTACAAGACTCCTTCTCAAATAAACAAAAGTACAGTGAGGCACCACCTCAACACACACACACACACACATACACATACACACACACACACACACACACACACACACACACACATGAGAACATAAAGGATGAGCAAAGACACAGAAAAAGAACCATCTGTCTAGTGTTGGAGGCAACATCAAGTGGTGCAGCTCTCACAGGAAACTGAAAGCAGATTATACACTCACAGCATGTATATTATTCACAAGCTGTAGACTGAGGGCAACCTACATGCCCACTGGCAAATAAGCTTGATAAAATGTAGTTCATACACACAACCGCCTTAAAAAGGAGGTTGGCAAAACATCACAATATGGAAAACCTTAAGCACAAAGTGAAACAAGTCAATTATAAAAAGGAAAATATTTAATGGTTCTATTTAAATGATAATTAAAACCAGTTTAAAAACATAATGCCAGTTTATGTTAGTGGGGACAAATACCATGTCTGTACTTTCCAGAATAACCTGGGGAAGGCGCATAAGCATGCGGATAGAGTTAACAATTTTAATTGTGTATAGTTTTTGTGGGGTTTTGTTTGTCTGTTTGTGTTTCTGAGACAGGGTCTTGATACACATCTCTGGCTCTCCAAAAAACTCACAATGTAGACCAGATTGTCCTTGAACTCAGAGATCCACCTGCCTCTGTCTCCCAAATGCTGGGATTAAAGGTGAGTACCATCAAGCCCACAGTGATGGCTATTCCTGGTTGTCACCTTAACTACATTTGGAATGAGTTACAGTCCAGAAATGGAAGGCACACCTATGATCCAGATCTTGAGGCATAGTGGTAATGGGCTTAGGCCCAGGGCAAGGTAGTTCATGCCTTCAATCCCAGGAGGCAGAGGCAAGCAGATCTCTGAGTTCAAGGCCAGCCTGGGACAGAGCAAGTTCCAAATCCAGGCCTGGAGATACACACCTCTCCTCTGGGCCACACCTTCTGCTGGAGAACCACATAAGGACATTGGAAGGAAGGCTCACTCTTCTTTGCCTGCCTGCACTTACTGCCAGCACCTCTGTTGGAACCTACTTCTTCAGGATTCCAGCTTACACAGAAGACCAGATGAGACAGTTAAGTTCATGGGGCTGAGCAACTACTAGGTTCTTGGACTTTCCACTCACAGCTGCCCATTGTTGCATTAGTTAGACTGCAGACTGTAAGTCATTCCAATAAATTCCCTTAATATATAGAGAGACATTCCATAAGTTCTGTGACTCTAGAGAACTCTAATATAACCCCTCCATTTTAAAAACTTTATTTCATATCTATTTTACTGGCATAAGAGTGGTATAACAATTATAATCTTGTTAATTATGAAACAAAGAATAAATTATTAATCTTTATAAAATATTAGTAACAATGGTACTGATACAATCTGATACTGAATAAATGTTAAATAAAGTAAGCCTGAATATCATGGTTTTGTTAAAACAGGGAAAAAAGTCTAAAAGCTTCTCAAGTGTAAAAAACAAGAAAAAAAAGCCCCACACAATAATTCCCGTTAAACACGTAAAATGTAAATCTGGGGACATGATATCACATTGCTGTTGGGTGGGGAGTGGGAAACAGCAGAGTGTGGGATATTGTCTGTGGTTCCCATCTCCTGGGCACCCAGGGGCCACTGACACAGCACTGGGAGTTGGGAATGGGGGTCCCCATCCACAGGCCTGGCAGGAAGGGGGAGGCAGAGCCCAGTATGGGGGCAGAACCCCGTTTGATTCCAAGTGAGTGTTCAGAGTATAGAGCAGCTGGAAGAGAGAATGCCTTCTACGAGAGATTTAGGGACAGCTCTTTAGGATGTAGCAACTTGCAGACTAGCCAGGGTTATAGACTGAGATGCTGTCTCAGAAATATAAAATAAAAATGAAAATTAAAAATAATATATCTAAAAGCTGAAGACATAGCACAGCAATTAAGAGCCCTGGCTGGCTCTTGCAGAGGACAAAGCACCCACAGGGTGGCTCACAACCATGCATAACTGTAGTGAGAAGTTTTGGTTTCTTTTAAAAACAGCCTATGCTATATGAACGTGTTTTTGTTTTAAACCCAAGTGTGGGATATGGATCTGCGTCAGACTGTCCACAGCAGCTGACTATGATTTGTCTTGTGCTCTGGCACAGGTGAGGTTATGCCAGCTGAAGACAGTTTACTCTAGAACTCTGGGGACTCTTGAGGGGTATAAAAAGGCCAGGCCTGAGAGAGGTGGTGGCGGCTGCTCCTCTGCTCCTGATTGTTCCTACTGCTGCATTCACAGTTTTGCTGCTTTTGCTAAATTCCTGGTTTGCTGGTTAGATATCCTGACAATGGAGAGTGCACTTGCCCTAGGAATAACTGCTCTAATCAGCAGGAAGTAGTCTAAAGAGATGGACACCCCCTTTCCCCTCTAACCTTCTTTCTCAGCCTAATGTTGTGGGGTTGGAAGGGGTTGGGGTAAAAGAATCCAATAAAGTCCCCAAAAGGTAGAGTTACACATAAATCCTGTTCCAAAGGATCCCGTGCCCTCTTCTGGCCTCTCTGCCCTATAGAGGTAGGCACTAGGCATACATATGTGGTATACAAACATAAATATGCAAAACCATTATATACATAAAATAAAATCTTTTAAGAAATAGTAATTCTAAGCTTACCACAATCTTACATTTTAACCAGAGAATGCAAACTATAAACGTCTGTGAAGCTACAGAGGGTGCTGCCAGGAGGTAACAATGTTTTGTACTTTTTCTTCTTGCCATGTGTCCTCTGGTTACTGTTCTGTTGCTGTGCAGAGACTCACCATGACCACAGCAACCCTATAAAGGAAGCACTTAACTTAGGGCTTGCTCCGTTTCAGAGGTTTATTGGTCCATTACATTACAGCAGGCAGCAGGAAGAGAGACACTTGGCCTTGCTTGGGCTTCTGAAACCTCAAAGTCCACTCTCAGTGGCACACTTCCTCCAACAAGACCACACCTCTTAATGTGTCTCAAGTAGTGCCACTAACTAAAGACTACATACTCAAATATATGAGCCTCTGGGGCCCATTCTTATTCAAACCACCATCCCAAGGTTTTAAGTCATTTAGTTCATCAGAGGCTTGGTACATGTACCCAGGATGAGCAGCAGGCCCCGATACACGGGAAGGTCATTCTTTGACTTTCTCCTGTCTTCCCGAAAGAACTTCTTATGA
Organism: Mus musculus; assembly: GCF_000001635.26. Lineage (NCBI taxonomy): Eukaryota > Metazoa > Chordata > Mammalia > Rodentia > Muridae > Mus > Mus musculus. The sequence continues at coordinate 106,661,347 of NC_000071.6, forward strand.
CAGGTACCTTACTTTATAAAGATATCAAAAGAAACAACGTCTAGCCAAAGGGGGGCAGGGGGTGGTGTCTGCACAGAGGTTTAACCAAAACAGAAGTAAATTCATTTTCAACAATCTTTAGGTCAAATACTAATGAACAAAAATGAGTGTAAGAGAAAGAAAGGCACAGATAACTCCCGGGTCTCTCTTAGAGCTCAATGCCACCTACCACTTCAGCTCACCTGGCTCATGCTGTTTCAAGCTCAGCTAACTTAGTTCTTGTCTGTTCCAAACACTCATCACCCACACGGTTCCAATTTATGAATGCAGTCCCACTGCCAAAGCTAGAAGCACAAAGCATCCTAACTGCTACCTTAACTCCCCCCCCCCCCAGCCCCGACTCCACTGTAAGGAAATGCCAAAGCTGCGACCACTTGTTCATAACTGCACTTTAATACTGTAAAGTCAGTCTAGATATCTATCCTCTTATGACTGTTCCTCCTGAACACAATCTAGCATCCCTGTGATGTGTTCTCTAGTTTTTCACTGAGATGTTTAAGGTAGAATTTAGCATAAGAGCCTGGGATCAAAACCGAAACAACAGCAGCAGCAGCAACAGCAACAACAGCAGCCCCTCAGATGTATTCCCATCACTTCCACATAAGCGCCTTCAACTGCTTATTATTATTCTGTTAATATAAACTCTTTAAATGGTTACTATTACCCGTAATAAAATGGCCCCAGCCTTCTTCTCTACTCTATTCCCTGGCACCAAGCACTACAACCCCTCCTTCTTACCTCATGATGAGCAAGTGCTACACTGAAAGTGATGTGGGTCTCCGGGTCCCACCAAGTCTCCCTTTTTTTTAATCTCACTTCTTAGTTGGGCTGTCTCTTCTACCATAGGTCCTCTAGTGTATCTAGATAAATCATAAAGCTTTTCTTCTATGGGAGACCCTGAAGTGTGTCTACTTAGTCTGAGCAGAATTCAGACTAATTCCAGAACTTCCAAAGCTTGCATTTTAGGTCAGCCTGGGATATATAGTGAAGTTCTAGGCCAGTCTGGATTTTGGGACAAGATCATCTCAAACAAACAAACAAACAAACAAAGAAACAGACAAAATCAAACAAAAACAAACTTCTACTATGAGTAAGGTACTATATTAAATGCTCGAATATAGGTTATAAAGCCCATTGCCTTTGGCTTTCAGGAATTCAAGACTGTAGTACATATCCAATCATCCTTCTCCCTAAGTCTAAGAACTATTAACAAGGATAGGTTAAAAACAACTTAACTACAATAATAAATTCAGATGCCATTAAATGAATCAACTGATATTTAAAAACATGTGGTAGGAAGGCTCCACAATCCTCAGACTAGCTAGAAGCTTAACTGGTTTTCTCAAAAGAATAGTATGGAAGAAGTCAAAAGACCTAGGTTCTAGCTTTGCAATTATCCACCTGGCCTTAAGCTAGTCATTACTACTTCTGAACTTCATGACAGTTAGGATTTCACACTGGAAGAATACCTTGGTGGGTGGGAGCCAAGGAATACCACAAAGATCACAGCAGACAACAGACCTCACACAAGAGACTTATGGGGGGGGGGGGTAGTAAAAGGCTGCATTTGAGTAGGGACAAAAGAAGAGAGGGAGGGAGACAGACAGACAGACATGGTATGTGTGATTATGGGAGACTTATAAAGACCACATAACTCATGAGCACAGTGAGCATGTGCCACATTTGGCAGCAGTAATGACATGGCTACTGGCTCTGAACTGCTGAAGGCAGCAGGCTTGCGGAGCAGCTGCTTCCTGGCAATGACATTGCTATAAAACTGAAATAATTATGTATCAATATGAAGACAATCACTACATTATTTTTTGATGAGCTCAAACTCAGACTTGTTTAAACAATCTGAAACAAATTAACAATTGAAATAATCCCTATGTTTAGTACAATATAACCGTAACATCTAAGAATGTATTAGTGAGCCAGGTCTGCCGACACGCCTGCCATGCTAAGCACTTAGGCAGCTGAGGCAGGAAGTCTGCACGCAGCAAGTCTGAGACCATCCTAGGCTACACAGTGAGACCTTATCTCAAAACCATGAAGAAATAAAATGCCAATAAACTTGGCAACATGAATACCTAATTAAATGAAATCTTTATAAAGTAACTTTTGACATTAAAATTTTAGTGCAAGCTTCCCTCTGCGCATAATTTCCATCCAACCAATGAAACAGTTCTTTTATCCAAGGCCATATTCAAACAGGAAAAATCTGAAACTGAGGTACATCTAAAGACCTCTGAAGAGGAAATCTAGTCTAAACTCTCTAGACATGCAAATCAAGCAGTCTAACACCACCACACACTTTATACCCAGAAGGAAACACAAGTTAATCAAGGTGATATATATTCAACAATAACAACAAAAATCCTTCAAGAAGCCAGAACAGTACGAGAGGGGGTCCATAGCTAACTCTGTATTTGGCCTTTATTGCCAAAGCTGCAATGAAGAAAAGACACAAACTGATCCCAGTGGGGAAGATCCTCTTCTTGCTTTGGACTTGCCACAAGGTGGTCTAGTTTCTGGCATAAAAACCCCAGGCGACTGCTGTGATAGCCAACTCAACTAGCCAAGTTTCAAATATTGAGAGAAAAAACCTGTCAAAATACTTTAACTTTTTAAACAAGTCATTCATTACTAAGTTATGTATATGTATGTAACATGTTTGCAATGATAAGACACAAGCACCCACAGCTCTGGGTCACAGGGCTCTGGGCTTTACTCATCCCCACCTTCAGGGGCAGGAGGGAGCTCCCTTCACTCTGACTTATATGGCCAACCTCCCTCTCTCTTCACTTACATTAGTAACACATCGTTTTAAACTTTCAACTTAAAGAAATAACCAGTAAAGCAACCTGAGAATACTCTACTAAAAAATAATTCAATTTTTATAAAACAGATTAACACCTCTGCATGGAAATTGTAATCAAAAATTAATGATAGTCAAGTTAGCTTAAATCTAAAAGTAAGATTATTTACTTCAACTGAATCAAAAGACTGAAGGCACATCCTCATTCCAAACTGTCTCCATGCTGTCCTCACTGGCTCTTTCCTACGGCCAAACGACAGCTGAAACGCCGCCCAGCCCGTCATGGACACAATCCTGAAATCCTATTTGAGGAAGAACTGTTACTGACCTCAGCTGAACAAACATTCACTGGGCTATTTAAGACGAATGCAACAGGGTTGGTGTCTACCTTCAACTGGATCTCGGTCAGGTAAGAGGACCACTGTGGTGGTTTGAATAAGAGTGACCTCCACAGGCTCGTATTTTTGAATGCTTGGACCACAGTTTGGTGGGACTGTTTGGGAAGGATTGGTTGTGGCCTTGTTGGAGGAGGGTGGGCTTTGAGGTTTAAAAAGCCGTGTCTCACTCAACATGTAAGCTCTCAGACACTGCTCCTACAACATGCCTGCTGCCTCCTGCCATGCTCCCTACCATGAATGTTACAGACTCTCCCTCTGGAATTGTGTGTCCCAAATTAAATGCTTAATTTAATGTGTTGCCTTGATCATGGTGTCACTTCACTGCAACAGAAACAATGACTCAAACAACGTACTGCAGAAGGCCAGGCCTGGCTCCAGGTTTAAGAAACATCACAAGAAATAATGAATGACCACTACAGAAGAAAAGCTGTAACTAGAAAGGATCCCGGCAGTGCCTCTAACCCAAGCATGTGGGCACAGATAAGTAATCACACGCCACAGCACAGAGAGCTTACATCTTCTTCTGCTATCAATGAGGCAAGACAGAAAGGAGTCTAGGAGAGGGGTAGAAGGGATAAGAACTGGAACTGAGAACAAAGGTTACAGAACACACAAGATAAATAATGGTATTCTAATAACATGAATGAAACAAAAATATCAAAATAAAACTTTAAAAAAAGGCACGAATATATAATTCTATGTTCATGAAGTTCAAAAACAGCTAAAACTGGGCTAGAGATGGCTCAGCAGTTAAGAGCATCATCGACTGTTCTTCCAAAGGTCCTGAGTACAATTTCCAGCAACCACATGGTGGCTCACATCTGTAATAGGATCCAATGCCCTCTTCTGGTGTGTCTGAAGACTACTACAGTGTACTTACATAAAAACAATAAATCTTAAAAAAACAAAACAAAAAAAACAGCTAAACTAAACCAAGCTAATGAAATTTAATAAGGCTATTAGATTCAGATTGAAAAGAGTTAAGGAACTTTGAGATAATGAAATTTTCTATATATACATGAGTGGATCAATGTAAATTACAATATAGTCATTCATTTCTGTCCTTTAAAGTTCGTTCACACATCACTAAAAGTTAATTATAATATGACAAAAAGAACGGCCCACATCCAGTGCTGCATAATCCCAAATAAACCAGATGTATGTCCTTGCAGACATGTAACCACAGGGGAAGGCACTGCATATTTAACAACTACTGAGACACCCGCAAGACCTTAAAGTACAGTGTAAGCCTCTTCTCTACCTCAGACACTCAGCAGCTCCACCGTATGTTGTTCTGTTACTCTATATTCTAAGGCCATGTTTACTGACTCCTGTATTTTTATCATTTCAAAAGCTTTATATTTCTAAAAAGCATTCTTTCGCATATCAGACACAAAACATCAGCAAAATTAAGTTTTTAAAAGTCAGCGGTCCTTAGAAAGCCAGTTAGAATGTTCCATGAGAAAAGTCACGACAGAGCTGAGGAGAAGGTTGGTAGACGAAGTGCTTGCTGTGCAAATGTGCAAGTCTGAGGACCCTGGCTCAGATCCCCAGCCTGCGCAACAGCTGCCATGGTGGCCTCCCTGTAATCCCAGTGCTCACAAGGCAGAGACAGCCGTCCCTTTAGTGAGCTGTCCTCCCAAAACAAAATGCAAAGTAACTACGGAAGACACCTCACATCAAATTCTGGCCTCCACACACCTATCCACATATGACTTAACAGCCAGCTCTCAACATTACAGTAACAGAAAGAAGTTATGGCTTAAATTTTTTGTTAAGGAAATAAAGTAAAATCAACAAAACGATACAATATTCTCTTTACTACAGAAAAACAAAAATCAAAAACAAACAAACAAAAGTCAACACATCCTGTACTCCCTAGTGGGAGATCACTAGCAGTGGCTAAGGCAAGACCAACTACATTTTCTGACATGCTACAACACTAGGGCCCTGTAAGCATCAGGAGACCTCAGTACTAAGGAAAGAACCCTAAGACTGCTTCTCCGCTCGCACCTGCTCACTCCTATTAAATCAACTGAACCAAGGTGGTCAAAGAGTTAAGACCATATTGCAAAAGTTCATTGAAATTCTTTAATCCTAGACTTGTAGGCACAGTTTTAAGTTATAAAAATTTTTATTATGCCTACTTTGATATGTAACATTTAATAAAGTGTTCTACTTACCTAAATTTTGGCTTATTAACATCTTGATGCAAGAATAATCTCATCCAAATTTAAATCAAGCCTGAAACAATACATATAAAAAACAATCGCTTAGTTTTCTTTGGTTCATTTCAGGTAGGAAAAAAAAACTGTATAATACACTATTTTAAATTTAGAACTGTAATTTCTCTTTTTCATAAAATATCTAAAAGTGTTCAACAATTAACATGACTAATTTAATGCTCAATAAATTGTTAAGTACCCTTTCAAGGGGAGCAATAATCTATCCCAGCAAGAAACTTAAAAGTTGAGGGGGCAGAAGTGGCTCAGTAATTCCAGGCAGTTGCTGTTCGTGCAGGGGACCAAGGTTCGGGTCCCAGCACCCATAGGGCAGCAACAACTATCTGTAACTCCAGGACCTCTGATGCCCTCTTCTGACCTTTGTGGACACTGCACACACGTGGTACACATAACATACTTGCAGAACACTTGTACACATAAAATGTTTTTAAAAGAAACATAATTGCAGTTCTTAAAAATGTTTATATTAATTATTTTCATTAATTTTAACAATACTATTGATAATATTTATATTATATTTATTAATAAATGCATTGTTTATTAAATATTAAATATGCCCATCGATATTTAGATGATATATTATTTATATATTTAGTATATACTATTAATATTATCTTTTTTAATAATAAAATAGCAATGGTAATACTATGAGCCATCAGTTCTGCACCTACATGGATAGTAAGGTCTGAGGACAGTCAGATCCCTTATATGTAATGGCATAGTCTTTATGTGCAGCCTATGCACGCGCTTCCTCTTCCATGTACTTTACACCATTGCTTCAGTACTTCTGAAAATGAGTGCCATGTGAATGCTACGAACATGTTGTTGCATTTAGAGACAATTCTGTACGTAATAGGTACAAACTCTGTACGTACTTGGTACAAACACAACCTTCCCCTGCCCCTGCAAATATTTTTAATATAGGGTTTGTTAAATCCATGGATACAGAGCCCAGGTATGAGAGTTGAGTGTTTATGAATAAAACATACTTCTAAGCCTTGCATCCTGAGTGTTAATTTAATATTGTGTCCACACCAAAATAAAGGATACATTAATATAAAGTGAGAATTGTGATAGCAGCTAACAGCAACTAAGCATAAAATGTATGGAATGAATCATTAGAAACTCTGAGTCAACAGTCTTCAAGTTAATATTTAACACTTTTACTCTTAATAATCCACTAAAAGTAGATTTACCAAAAACTTTTTCTACCAATTCTGAAAACTGAGTTTTGTGTTACCGAAAATCCTATAATCTCCTCCTACTACCAAAAGGCAACCTGTTAAGTTTAGTATTCTCAGGGGTTGGAGGACACCACACATTATTTCAACTGTCAGCCTAGATTACGCCAACAGGTCCATTCTAAGACTTACTAGCCTCTAATTCTGCCCTTCCTAGAACTCAATAGTCATTTTAAGTGGTCATCCTACACAGACATCACTTTCTCAACAGCCCATGCACATACCGTTCTAGACATTTTCAGTTTCTAGGACAGACCAAACTCTCAGCTATCAAGCTTTTTCACATATTGATCTAAAATTCTCAGGCATCACCTACCTTCTACTATCTTTAACTTTGCAAAAGCCTTTCCTTGGAATTAATCCTGACAGACTAGACTAGATTTTAATACCATCAATTCTATCAAAAAGGGTTAGATCAATTGATTCATTGAATTGTGAAACCTGTGTAATTCTAAAATAGTGACTACTTTTTTGCTTGTGCATTTCTTGACCTACAGTGTGAACAGATTAGAGACATAAACTCTCTTATTTCAGTTTAGTACCTCAACTAGCTGGTATACTTTTTTGGGTTTTTGGTTTGTTTAGTTTAATACAGTTTGTTTGTTTGTTTGTTTGTTTATTTAGTGGCAGGGTCTAAGTAGCCCTGGCTGTCCTCAAAATCAGAGATCCACCTACCTCTGCCTCCCACAGGCTGAGATTAAAGGTGTGCATGTTTGTTTGTTTGTTTGTTTGTTTATTTATTTATTTAGTGGCAGGGTCTAAGTAGCCCTGGCTGTCCTCAAAATCAGAGATTCACCTACCTCTGCCTCCCACAGGCTGAGATTAAAGGTGTGCATGTTTGTTTGTTTGTTTGTTTATTTATTTATTTAGTGGCAGGGTCTAAGTAGCCCTGGCTGTCCTCAAAATCAGAGATCCACCTACCTCTGCCTCCCACAGGCTGAGATTAAAGGTGTGCATGTTTGTTTGTTTGTTTGTTTGTTTGTTTGTTTGTTTATTTAGTGGCAGGGTCTAAGTAGCCCTGGCTGTCCTCAAAATCAGAGATCCACCTACCTCTGCCTCCCACAGGCTGAGATTAAAGGTGTGCATGCGCCATCATGCCCTACTGACACACTTGTAAAACCATAGCAATGTAGACTGATTAAGAGATTCACATTTTCAAATTCTAACATGTATTTGATATAAAATAATTAAGTAAAACTCGGGGTAATAAATTCAGTTCACATTTTCAAGAAATAAATGAAAGTCTACTTCTATCTCTGGATATATGAACACTAAGAAATAACCACATTAACTCACAATGACAGCTGATAATAAACAGCCCAGAGGTATCTTCTACTGAATCAGTCTATTCGTTAGGACCAGGAATTAGTTATTAAGGGGTTCTATCTCTATAGAAGTTTGTGAAGCAGAAACCCTAAACTCATGTTAGTATCTTGTAGGAAAGCCTGGAGACCAGCAAATGCAGTGCAGGCACAGAAGATGCCAGTACTTTAGAAAAGAGGTTCTAAATGTGCAGAGAAAGACGACCTGGGGGTTTTCTGTACTGCCTGCCCTGCCACTGTCTATTTCTGCAGGGTCTACACTGAGACCTGCAGGTTTGCCCTTCTGAGAGGCGATGTGTTTCCTGAGGTGATGCTGTTGTGGAGATCACACTGAGGACCACAGCCCTCCACTTCCCTGTGCTGTCTGGATGAGAACACTCTCTCCTCCCCAGTGCCAGGGCTACTCCACTTGCCTGGAACTGCATACCATGACCTGTCAAAAAACAAACACAATGCTCTTCAAGGTCCACTATAAACTTCTGTGTGATAGGCTAAAGCATGTCTCCATAAAAGACACCATCCTCATCTCTTCAACCTCTGCATGCTGTCTCCCATAGGAAAAAAAGTCTTTGCAGAGAAGACTGATAAATGGTTTGGAATGTTACACGAAGAAGTTAGTAGACCCTGACAAAGATGGAAGGAGTCCTTGGGCCTGACAATACACACAGTTAAAGTGTTGCCATCTGCTCGGTGCCATCCCATAGTAAGTTTTTACTTACTGTTGTGGCCTGAGAATGTTGATTTGAAGATGGGAAGCAGAGACTGCAACACATCTACAGACCCAGATGCACAAACTCATGGAAATGATTGCCCTTTTTTAAGAGAATTATTTATTTCATGTCTATGAATACATTGTTGCTGTCTTCAGACATACCAGAAGGGGGCATCAGATCCCATTACAGATGGTTGTAAGCCACCATGCGGTTGCTGGGAATTGAACTCAGGTCCTCTGGAAGAGCAGCCAGTGCTCTTAACCACTGAGCCATCTCTCCAGCCCCCATGGGAATGATTTCTATGCAGAAATCATTGGTGTACTGTGTAACCAGTCCATCTGGTTTATGGAGAGGGGAGGGGGACAGCTGGATTATCTGTTGCATTCTGAGTGAGAGTGCACATAACTGTGTGAGGAAGCTGGAGGAAAACAGAATACACACAGACAAGGAGAATACATGATGGCCTTGATGACTGGGGAGTATGGCCACAAGCAGGAGCACCACCAGCAGCCTCATGAAGAAGCAAGAGATGGGTACAACTTCAGCCCTCTTCTCTCTGCATCACTAGGCTATGAACATACAAGCAGACACCACCCCTTCCCCCCACCCACCCCCTGCACAGGACCTACAACCTCACACATACAGCAAATGCTTGGGTCTATTTTGTTGATTCTCCCCACCTCCACCCCAGGCTTTTCACTTTGTAGCTCAGCCAGGCCTTGAACTTGTCATCTTGCCCCAGCCTCCTGAAAAGCTGTAACACCTGACTCCTAGCCTCCACAACTGGCCATCCATTTGTTCCTTCAAATGTCCTACATGGAAGCCCCAACCCCCTGACTATGTGTGGAAGAAGAGCACTTTAGGAGGCAAATAATGAGCCAGAGCCCAAGAATGAATCCATAATCTAGTACTGGGAGTGACAGCACGAGAACAAACACCAGTTGTGCACACAAGGAAAGGCTCCCTGCAAACGCCTCAGCAGAGAAACCTTACACTCATCAGCTTCCAGCCTCCATCACTATGAGGCATTGTTATCACAGCAGGCCAAGTAGACTAATACACATAAAAGGACACTTATGGTTAGAAAAGATTGTAAATCTGCCTAACTATAAGTAAAACTTATTAAAACATTAAATTTTGCTAAGTACATGTACCCCAAGAGGACACAAAACCACAGTACAAATGAAGCAGCTCCTGCTGCCCTCCCTCTCACTGCTCTGGTCACAGTCACAGCACAAGTGGAACAGCTCCTGCTGCCCTCTCACTCTTCTCCTCACAATCAGGGAAGAAGAACAAACTTTTCAAATGTATGTTCACCCAAAATCACACTTCAGAAACATTTATGCTTTAAAACTTATTTTTAGCTAACAAATAATAATTGTTACAATATATGTTATATAAAGGTGTGGTAGTGCATACCTTTGATCCCAGCATATGGGAGACAGAGGCAGGCAGATCTGGAGTTTGAGGCCAGCCTGGTTTATAGAGCAAATTCTGTGACTGCCAAGGCTACATAGGAAAACTCTGTTTCAAAAAAACCAAAACCAAACAAACAAACAAAACCAGACACATTACTGAAGGGGTAAATGTCATGCTTTGACCTAGGTTTACACTGACAGATAACTTAAGGTTTAGTGGTAAAACATTTTCCTCTACTCTTAGAAACTCTGAAATACACAAGGCGTTATCAGTCACCATTCTGTGTTAATACATTTTATCTCCTATTCTAACAAAATATTGTGTTCTTTGATCAATATTTAATGCTTTCCCATACATATCTACATCCAGCTTAAGGCAAACCATTATTGTCCTCTGAGTTCAACTTCCTGCAGCTTCCTGTAAGAACACATAGGAAGCCATGTGCTGCTGTCTTTTCTTTGGCTCCTTTCTTTCCCTCAGCATAAGGTCTGCCGTGTTCATCCCCATAGTCTCAACTGAAAGCTGAACAGCAAACAGTCCACTCTGTCTGTACACACTTCCTTCCTCACTCTTGTATGAGACAATGGACGACTGGCCTTCATCCATGTATCTAACTATCATAATTACTACTACAGTTGCTTGGGAGCACAGACAGCTCTGTGCATGCACACTTCAATTCCTGTGGAAATAAACACAAGCACAAGTGGGGCTGCTGGACTGCACTGACCAATCTGTTCCCGCTCCTGCTCTCCATAAAGGCTCTACTAAATTACATTCCACTGCAGTCCACAGGTGTCCTCTTTTCTCTGCACTCTTAACAAAACCAGCACCTTCAACTTCTCCTGTTGTTTTGAAAGGAGCACTTTCAAGGTAATACCTAACTGGAAATAGAAGAGGAATATTTCTACGTAAGCAGTAGGGAAGGGACACAGGAAAGGAGAAAGCAAGAGCGGGCAGCATGGCTACTGTAGCTCAGCAGTGTTTGGGAGAGGACTGGAAACTGTCAAATACATCTTCCTAACACCACACACTATATTCTAATCAATGGAAAAACAAATTCCAACAGAGATCTTCCAATGTAGCTAACCAATACATCTCAAAGTGTTAAAGCCATTAAAAATGTCATGAGAAATCTACAGAAAAATGAGCAGCAAATGTTAGGTACTACACTGAACAGAAAGGAAATAATAGGGAAGAAAGGTCTTTAGTTAGTAGTATGTGACAAGATCTGTTCAGTAATGATAACAAAACTGCCATAATAACATCTGCTGTGAAAAGGGAAAATATGCTGAACAGACAAATATATTTTAGAAATCAACATACTTCAGAAAAATAATCAGACATTCAGATACACATAAACTACCAAACAAGTGTCAAGAATTTAAGGATATAAAAGCATCTATCTGACTTTAATACAATGAAACTAAAGCCAATAGCAGAAGGGAAGCAGAAAATTTATATATCAGTGGAAACTTAGCATCTTGTTCTCTCAGTAAATCTATGAAATGTACCTCCGAGACAAGCCCTGGATAAATATGTAGCCCAGGCTACCTCACGTCCTACAATTCATAGGCATTTGCTGTACCACTGACCTAAAACCTCACTCTTAGCCAATCACTGTATCTAAATAGACATCACTAGGGAATTTAGAAACTATGCCAAGGAACTAGAAAAAGAACTAAGCTAAAACAAATTAGAAAGAAGGACAGGAAAAAAACTAAAACACTGATAAATGAAAAAGGCCTGCAAAACTAAAAACCATGAAGACTCTACTAGAAACAAAAACGAAAGAGGACACTGCAAAAAAGCTGATGTTGGGAGGTCATACTCAAAGGTTGTGAACCACAGTGACCAACAGATCAGAACACCCAGAAGTGAATATATAAAGACACAACTACTAGGGATAAGAAATAGCAGTTAACAGAATGTGCTGTCTTTCCAGCAGACCCAAGTTTAGCTCCTGGTATCTAGTTTGTGTGACTCACAACCTCTAACTCCAGCTCCAGGGGATAAAATGTCCTCTTCTAGACTCTGTAGGCCCCTATACTCAAATGTTCATATCCACACACAGACACAGTATATATGCATACTTAAAAATAAATCATATATATATATCATATATATATATATCATATATATATATACATATACATACATACACACACATATATATACACTAAAACTTAAGTCACAAGAAAAGTAAAACCTCTGAATAATCCATAACTATTGAAAGGATTAGATGCTATTATGGTTTGAATTTGAAACACCTCCCAAACACTTGTGCTTTGAAGACTTGGTCCCTCAGCTAGTGACACTATTTTTAAAGGCTGTGGAACCTTCATGATGTGGGGCTGAATGTCCGATGTAGGTCAGCTGGGGTGAGCCTCTGAAAGCTTACAGGTTCCTGTCACAAACTGCACTGCCATGACCTGAGCGGCCAGACTGACAAGCTCTACAATCACATGCCATAAGAAACCTTCCTCCCCTAAAGTTGGTCTTGTCAAGCACTTCAGTCCACGGAGATATGAGTAACAAGATGCAGAAATTAAACATTTTCAACTAAGGGGCTAGAGAGAGGGCTCAGTGATTCAAAACACTTGGTACTCTTGCAGAGGACCCAGACTCAATTCCCAGCACACACACAGTGGCTCACAACTATCTAGTTCCAATTCCAGGGGATCACACATACACATTCAAGCAAAACTCCTTTTTAGAAAATTTCCAACTAAAAAAAGCCTCTAGAGAATTCTTCCAAACACTTAAAAAGAATTAGCATGAGGTTAACATTATCTTGAAACTAAATGAAGACAAAGGCACAAGAAGAAAACTAATCTAATATCTTTAAAGGAGGATGCAAATGACTTGAGCAAAGTATTGTGAAAACAATCTACCAGCACAGTAAACAAGTCTGCACCATCCCCAGTGAGTCGTGTTCCTGGGCTGCAAGGGCAGCTCAACATAAGAACAATCAACACGGCGACAGTAATGGGGGGGGTAGCTTTCTCAGTTGATGCACAAAACCCACCCAACCAAACTCAGCACTGTTTTATTATAAAACTAAATATAGTAACCACTTCAAGCTAATAAAAACTATACAATTAAAGGGTATCCAACCTTCTTACACCATAGCATGATGCTGTGATCTATAAACATGTTTGGCAACATTCACAGCTATCCTGGACACCTGATGTGTACAGACCACAAACTGGAAGGATTATATCTGTGAAAAGCCCACAAGTAACACACAAGAGTCAAAGACTGAACATGTTTCAGTTAAGATCAGGAAGAAGACACAACTTCCTATTCTTCCCATCCCCATCCAGCCCAGCACCAGACATTCCTATGACGTCATTAGGACAGGACTAAAGTGCATCCAATTCAGGAAAGGGAAAATTTTCTCTATCGATGATATGATACTAAATGAAAAACACTCTAAAGAGTGCAAAATAAAATCCTGTTGCTACTAATTAAGAAATTGAGCAACATGGCAAAATACAAAGTCAACACATTAAAAACACCCATTACTTATATATACAGCAATGACCAATGGGGGGAAAAAAACTGAAAAAGCAACTTCATCTATAATAGCACCAAAAATACTTAGGAATTAACCAAGAAAGTATACTATGAAAATCGTAATAATGATATTAGAGACATGAATAAACATATAAAGTTAAACTAGCAAAATCACCTAAAGCAATCTACAATCAATGCAATCCCTATCAAAACCTCATGACAGTTTTGTAGTAACAGAAAGAGTCCAAAGAGCCAAGACAATGGATCTTGAATAAAAGCAATGCAGTTGGAGACTTGACTCTTCCTGATTTCAAACCATAGTAAAAAATCAGTATTATCAACAGAGTAGTATAATGACTTAAAGACAAACTCATGGAACAAAACAACCCAGAAAGATACCCAGCATAAGGCTAAATGGTTTTTCATAAGAATACCAAGAATAGACAGTGGGGAAAAAACATCTCTTCAAAAATGATTTTGGTAAAACCCAATAGCCACATACAAAACAAAGACAATTCACATCATATGCAAAAATTAACTAAAAATGGATAAAAATCAAGACACACAATATAAAAAGATGAAATGCCTAAAAGAAAAACTAGGGGAAAAGGTTCAGGTCGTTGTCCTGAAACTGTCCATAGCTGCAGTTCCTTGATTCAACAAGAAAGGCAGACAGGATTCCAAACTCAATTGGAAACAGTAATATTTGTGTGTGTGTGGGGGGGGGGGGGGTGAGGGTGGGGATGGGGGAAGATAGGGTGCGAGTCTCCAAAGACAAGTAAAAAATAAGCCTACAAAAAAAATTCAACATCATTTATTACAGAGCATTACAGATCAAAGCCATATTGAGACATTACCCCACAGTCAGTAGGACAGCTACTATAAACAGAAACAGAAAGCAGCATTGGTGAGGATGCAAAAACACTTGAACACATGGTACACTGTCAACCATATAAGAAGATGTGACCATTCTAGACAACAATAGCAATACCTAAAAGAATTTAATAAATTAGCATGTGCTTAGCAAGTGTATAAGTAAAAAACAAAAAAACAAAAACCTCACAGCAGAACTTCATGTATTTACATAGCCATAGTCACAATACTCATATCATGGAAACAACTCAACAGTCCATTAACAAATAAAGATTATATAATTATATGTAATAAAAGACTATATAGTCTTCAAAAATTACATGTATATGTCATATATAAGAATATGGATGAAACTTGACATTATTCTTACTCAAATAAGATGATTAAAAGTGTTAATACTATCTGGTTCTATTCCTATGAAATATCTAGTCAAAACTAGTAACAGAATAGTAACAGAAAGATGGTTAACAAAATCCAAATGGAGAATGGACACAAAAAAAAGTCAGAACTTACTGGGAGCCGAATTTCAGTCTTTAGTACTAAAAGCTGAAGAGACCTGCTGCATCGGTGGTTAAGCCTGGTCAACTGCACCCTTGCGAATGGCTGGGGTGGGTGTGCCTTAACTCTATGCTCCTGGAGCTGAGGAGGGTACTGAAGAGTACTGGGGCTCAGTAGTGACAGTGTTCTTGCAGAGGACCCAGATTTGATTCCCAGCACCAACCCCTGTAAATCCAGTCCCAGAGGATTCAATACCCTCCTCTGGTCTCCTTGGGCGCCAAATATGCACATGGCACATAGATATGCATACAAGCAAACATAGAATAAATTTTTTAAAAGTTTTTTAATGTTACATTACTTAACCAACTAAAAACATACAGAGAAAGAGTGCATATAATGCTCTTCTGCTGGAGCAGCCTAAGAACCACCCCAAAAAGTGCAGCACAACGGTCTTCAGAGTGACCCTACAAGAGAAATAAGGAAGCAGCAGCACAGTACCTGAAAAAGACACAGCCCCAACTCACAGAACACAGCCAGAGGATGTGGTAGTCTCTCACAAGAGACTCGGCTGCAATCCAAAACCACACAACCAGCAACTTAAGGGCAAAGTGTGGAAGAACCGACTAGAGAAAGAACACCTGTGTCGAGCCGTGAGCACTAGCCGTGATGTAACCTACAGAGAAACGAGTCAAACCTGGAAATCATCCCCAAAGAAGACAACGAAGATTGTCCTTGACTCAAACGAGCCAGAAATAATGCCTGTCTCCTTCAGATAGCATAGAAAACATCCATAATTTAGTTAACACTCAGTATAAAAGGAGACCTTGACTCAGTAAAAACAGAAGGTAATAGTAAATAAATGACAGGCTGTTTTAAAAACACAATAAAAGGGGAGGGAAAGAGAAGGAAAGTGGCTCACACAACTTCCCAGCACAAACTTTGGAGAGCACTCAGCTGGTGTCAGGAATTAAACAATACAGGAGGATATGTTAAAGCTAAATGCCAATACTAAACCATTTCATAGAAGACTTTTGAACGGCATCTATTTTGGAGACTTTCAGGGTCTTGTAACTAATGCTCCATGGACATAAAACAGGCTACAAATAAGTGTCTGCTTTATTGCCTGTTGGTACACTTTCAATAACAAAACAACTACTGCAAAATAGGCAGAAGATTTTAAGATTTTTACTTCATTCATGAATGACTTATTTGAAAAGATACATGGCATCTTTGTCACTAGCCACAGTAAGATATCATACATTATACAACTGTTAAGATCAATCATACTAAGTGTCAGTGAAGTGGATGTCTGAATCTCAAAATTATGCTGTGTGAGAAACTCCACGCAAAAGAATTCTGATCTCACCTAATAATAACATTTAATAAAACTTTGAATATGCAAACTATCCCAAAAATGACAAAATGCAATCAGTCAATTCCTGGACACAGAGAAGTACAGTAACAAAGGATTATTTTGATGGGACATAAGAATTCTGAAAGTAAAGGACACGTTCATTAGCGTGACATAGTGCTAATTACATGGGTGTCTATAGCTACCAAATCTGTTCTAGTTGTAATTTTAAATGTATGATTTGACAGCTACTTCTCAATACTTAAAATACTCACATTATGCCATTTAAGAAAAATCCAATTTCAAACAGAAAACTTGAAAAATGGTAATAAATTAACTCAAAAAGAATAATGCAATTGACAACCAGAAGGGTCAAGTACAAATGAGTTATCGCTCATAATCTGTAATTTGCCAACATTTCAACAATTGGAGAGATTGTAACCCAATATGTAAACAAAATCTTCCAAAGTCTCATAACATACTCTATTAAACAAACATAGTGAAATCACCTGTACTATTAAATGGACAACATAAAATTCCTGTTAAATTGCAATAAAAATTAACCTACTTTAATAGGCAGAATCAAAACAGAATTCAGGAGCTGAAGAAATGGCTTATCAATTAAAACTAGACTGGCCACCCTAGGAAACCCTTTAGCTGGAGCTGACCTGAACACCCCCCTTTGAGGACTGGCTCTCATGGCACTGGAAGGCACCATTCGAGCTTCCAGAGGAGGGAGACAACCAACAATCATACCCAGCTAAGGTGCCTCTGAACCATATCAACAACAGCAGGGTACAATCACACTAAGGGAGCAGCAGAGGCCTGCGAACCTTGGCAGTAACCAGCAACTCTCTAATAGAAGTTAAGACCCATTCAACAAGAGGGAAACATGTCTGGAAACCTAGCTAACTGTTCAGTGCTAGGGAACTCAATTACTGGAGGAGAACCTCCCATCACTATTAAACCAGTATAATCACTAACTACTTTCTAAACATTTGTCCTTAAACCCACAGATAAATGTGGTCCTTATCCTTCATCAAGTAAACTTCTATTTGCATCAGGCAGAGACCACTACAGGAAATCACAACCAATCAAAATGTAGAGCTGTGGAGTCTAGCCCCAGTGGACATATCTACAGAACATTTCAGAGAGGGGGCAGAAAGATGTTAAGGGCCAGAGGATCAGGGAGTTTACTGTGAGACTGTGTCTCCTAGTGATGTCAGAAGCTGCACCCACAAGCCTCACCAACACGACTGCCAGAACATGAGCTGACTCAGGATGATAATGATGGACACACCACAGCAGATGGAGAAAGAAAAACCCACAGGGCCTCAACTCTACAAAAAGAACTCTAGGCAGCAGAGGAAAGCTGGGAGTGAGAGTCTTCCTAGAGAAAAGCACACCAACTGGTTGTCCAGTCCCAATGGTCAGCTCTGAAGACACACATAAAATGTATGGACTGTATACAATATATTTAGGAATATATAACATGTATGCAATAACAATTAGTGGAAAAAGGAAGTCATGAATTAGAAGAGCTGGAGAGGGTATACTGGAAGGTTATTTAGGAATATATAACATGTATGCAATAACAATTAGTGGAAAAAGGAAGTCATGAATTAGAAGAGCTGGAGAGGGTATACTGGAAGGTTTGACCAAGGGAGAAATCTAACTATAATCTCAAAAGTAAGATTTAAAAAAACAACAAAAAAAGGCTGTCTACTCTTCCAGAGGACTTGGGTTCTGTTCCCATCACCTACAGTCACACCCACCTGTAACTTCAGTCTTAGTGACCCAACCAACAGGCCAGCCAAGCACCCATACACTACACATATAAATAGAATAAAATCACAAATGTATTCTGTTATCACTCATCAAGACACCCTCAATGAAACCCACCTCCAAACCCACCAGGAGGTAGTAGGTAGTCTTTTCTCCAACCACAACGGTTCTTGAGCTGACCCTGTAAGGAATGGTAGAAGAGTCTGTCATGGGGTGCAGCATGTCACAGGCATACAGACTTCAGCAGGAGGTCACAGGGCACATAGACCACTTCTCTTTTTCAGAATCCTGCCACCACCATTCAAACACTCTACTCAGCTGGAGTCTGACAAGATGTCTCACTGCCTCACCCACTGTAGAGTAGCTATAGCCAAGGAACTCCCTTAGTCATGGGAAGGAAGCTAGTCAGGATCCACAGAGACAGTCACCTTCCTGACATGCTGCTGAATGCAGACTCATGGCCACAAACACTGCTGGCCAGTTCAGCCACTCATTCTAATCGCACATTAATTCACCTTTCTCAGCCACCAAGGTACTTTACAGTAATACCTCATCTAAACTTCTTCACATTAACATAGCCTACATGCAAATCGTAAAACTTTCTTATTTAAAACAAGCATATACAACGCAGTGGTAACATACACCTTTAATCCCAGCACCAAGAGGCAGAGGCAGGTGGATCTCTGTGAGTTTTGAGGCCAGCGTAGGCTACAGAGCGAGTTCCAAGATAGCCAAGGCTACACAGAGAAACTGTGTCTCAAAAAAAAAAAAAAAACCCATAAAATAAGAACATAGACTGCCAAAATTGACTCAAGATATAAGGACTCTAAACAGATCTATCAGGAAGAGGTTCAGCTGACATCTCTGAGGTTGACATCTATGCCAGAATCTGAAGAATGAGCATCACTCTTCAAAGTTTCAAAAAACTAGAATATTCCCGAACTCTGCTAGGAAGTCACACGCCAAAAGCAACCATTAAAATATATATATATATATATATATATATATATATATATATATATATATATACCTTACAAATATAATCCATAAAATTTCACTCTATAAACACCCCTAATCCAAAAATCTGAAATCTAAAGCTCCTAAATCCAAAACTTTAGGGGCATCTCTGAAACCTATAACAGTTCTGGTTCCAGGGGTTGGAAAGGGCTCAACCAGGGTTTTGTTTTCCCCAAAACCACATAGAACTGTTTATCCCCCACCCCAATCTGAACCGGCTACTTGGCTACTTTCCACATTCGGTCCTTGGTTCCCCCTCTGCCTCCACTGCAAACATTCTATGCACTCCTGTCTAGAATGGGATCGTTCCTCTCTGCATTTATCCCATCATTTAATGTGTGCATTTCAGTGACCTCCTGAGGCATACTGCATCTGAACTAAACATTCCAACCAGGTTTTGGCTTTATACCCGCTCCCACACTTGACAAGTTAGTAGAGTACAAAAGGAGGAATAGAGTAATTTTCTGCAGAGTCCTAAAAGCATTATCCCATCACCAACTACTTCCCAATGCTGATCTGTAATCCTTTTCATGACTAAGGGAAAGCACTTCCCTTTATTTCTGTTGTCTAGAACTTCAACATGGTCATGTTTTCAAACACTATGCTAAACACTCTGTAAGGCATCTGTGTTTTCCTGGGGAATGAATCCAAAGCCTTGAGCACACTAGGCAAGTGCTCTATCACTGCGCTACAGCCCAGCCCGACCACACCCCTCACTTTTTTTTTTTTTTTTTTTTTTTTTTTTTGGAGACATTGTCTTGCTACACCACCTAAGTTGAACCTCAACTAGTTCCATACCCCACACAGTTCTCAAACTGCAATCAGGTACATGTGCTTCAGGTACATGTGTACCATCATCAGGCTCCAGTGAACCCCACTGTTATGTAAAACTCAACTCTTGCTCAACCACTTAGTTCTTCCATCCATTTCTCCTAGTCTGTAATTGGTTTTCCCATGTTGAACCTCCAAAGTGTTCTAATTTTACCTTCTCCGCTGTGCACCCCTTTTTACTTTTTGAAGACTTGACTTTATCATTCAACCTTCTATTAAGATTCTGAACTCCCAACTCTTTTCTTAAGTGTGTAGTGTTTTCAAATTCCCATCCTGTTACTCCATAGTCCACATTTCTATGACTCTTCCTTAATTTCTAAACATTTTACTGTGTTCTTACAGCATTTCTATTTCTACTTTCTTCTCTACCATTTTTGGCCTATTATCAAATATTTGGCGATCCTCAGTTCTAAGAGTAAATACTTCTTTCAAAAGTTGCTCAGAAGCTGTGTACGTAGGTTCCACTACAGTGCAGCCAATCTGAACCATTTACCTGGGTCTTCTGTTATCAATGGAGATTTGTTTTTTCTTTATCACATCAGTGTGCTAGAGGAGGAGGAATTTTCCAGTCTTGCATCTGGGATAGGATCCTGACAGCCACTACTGAGAAGAGAAAATGGGCTGGTATTGATTCCTAGTGCAGCGTGTAGCTATCTGGTCTACCGTCTCTGAGTTCAGGTATGATATCCTTTCCCTGAGCTGTGCCTAGTTATTCTCATCTACACAGATCTTCCAATACAGAGTAAGAAAAGAAATTTGAAGGGAAAAGATCCATGAGTATTGCCTGTTCACAGACTTACTAGTCCCTGCACCCACCAACTCACAACCAACTCTAGGCCCCTTCCACTGAGCATTAGCAGGTCTCTCTACAAGGGCCGTCACCGCTTGCCGCCAAGGTCTACTTCAGCGGTGGTGGAATGCTGATACTAAACGGCTCTGTAACCGACCACGTTCACATAAAGGATGCTACTGCTTTCACGTCCGAGCAAAGCACAGTGGTTACTTTGGTTACTACCACTTAGCACTGAGTTTTACTACACTGCAGTAAAATAACAGTCCATAGAATGGACTTCTATAAACTTAAAACCCTCTTTGAGGCCAATATACAACCTTCTTTAAAAGATTTCTATGCAGGAGCAACAAGTGCTCAAAATCCACAAGTCACCTCTCCAACCCCCAATAGAAAACTTTCCAAAACATTTTTTAATAAAACAGAAGGAATCACAGGAATTTGAGAAAATACATTTATATTCAAATCGTTCCGGTCTTTATCTTTAGTTATGGTTTACTTGACTTATAAAATTCGAAAGGCAAATTAAAATCCAACCCTAGGGTGGTTATCAACTTGAGAAATATTGTTTATGTCTCAAAGCTATTTTTTAATCACAAATTTAAGCCTAGAACTGTGTTTAATGCACTGAATAATGAAACAATTAAATTCCTCTTTCACTCAATCAGTTTAGCACAGAGGTATCATCCGTTTGCTTTTGTGTTTTAGTATGGTTTTTCCATTTTTTCTTTTCATCATTAGTTATCACTTGTTAAAAACACAGCAAGGCCAGGCAGAGTGCCACAAGCCTTTAATTCCAGCTTGAGCCAGGCCAGCTTAGTTTACAGAGTGAGATCCTGCCTTAAACAGAGAGGTGGGGAGGGGAAGGAAAAGGGAAAGGAAACTAAAGAAAAAACAAAACAAAATCCAGCAAATTTTTAATGGATAAGGAGTAGAAATCAATTCTGATTGAGTCTCAGGTAATTACATTTGAAAAGAAAACTGGTGAATTGGGCTTAGAACACAAGATAACCAGGAGGCAGCCAGAAAAACAATTCCCCTAGCAAACGGTGTCTACCTAGAGTGCCACCTTTATAACAGCACAGCAAGCCTAAGGCATTCACCAGATCACACAGGACTTCTGAGATTGCCTCTAGGTCCTCCACCACTCCTAGGCTAAGTGCTTCCACAGAGTTTCTGACAGTCACGTCATGTCCTGGTGCCCTTCACAGGGTGCTGTCTGCTCCTGTGGGTACCCATTTTTCATTACTACTGACAAGGACCCAGGGCCACAGCAAGCATGCCAGTGGTCTGCAACTCCCACAGCTCAGGAGCCACAGAGGCGGGAGTGAGACCTGAGAAAAGCTTTGCTTCCTGGTGCCCACACACACTCAGAGTGGTTGTCTGCTGCCTCTCCTCACCCATCCAATCTATAGGAACTCCCAGGTTGAAAAATATAGATGAAACCTCTAGTTTCCACTTGACAGCAAGGGAAATGTCTTTCCTTTAGTTGATTTGGGGGACAACAGGTAATTCAGACACTCAAATTTAACTATTTTCCCATGTTTCTAAAAGCTTCTGTAAGCTAATACTGTTATGGCTAAAATGTAAGTTTATTTCAAAACTAACATGTCACCAACTTAAAGCTGTTAAGACTCCATTTACTCCAATATTTTTGAACTCTTTAAAAAGCAAAATATTTAAATGTTGTTATGGCTGTAACTTTCATGTTTCTCCTAATTCTATTCCAAGAATAATATTCTACACATACACATTCAATTAAGGAGCTTTTAAAAATTCTAGTAAAGATAAATGATCTGAACTATAAAAACACGTACCAGTCATGGAAGTAAACGTGCGTATCTCTGTCTAATGCTGAGCACAGGCATAGCTCAGAGGCAGACCTGACCAAGCGTGAGACCTGACTTCTTCCCACCTCTAGTGCAGGGCTAAGTGTCTCCAAGTGCTCTACATTTTCAAAATAGGTACCTATTTAATAATGATGGCCCAGATAATTAACTTTAACTATTGCCTGGTTTTCTATCAGCTCTTATATCAATTATCTCTTACACTATGACTAAAGTGCTTTTTAAATTAAAATTCAGCATCACATTCCATTGAACTCAAATATTTCATTCAAAATTCAATCATTACAGTACAACTTTCTTGGGTATCAATGTGGGTTTTGTTTTTGGAGAAAGGTCTGTGTAGCCCTGACTGTCTTGGAGCTCACTATGTAGACCAGGCTAGTCTCAAGTGTTCTTACACCAAACTTAACAAAAACTCAAGTCACTGAGTCTTTTATGGAAAAAAACCATGTATTCTAAAATTTATAACTAAGGGCTAGAAAGATGGCTCAGTGCTCTTCCAAAGGTCCCAAGTTCAATTCCCAGCATCTGTATGGCAGCTTACAATGCCTGATGCTATCTTCTGGTGTGCAGATATACATGCAGAAAAGTACCCATATCTATATAGATGGATAAATTTTTAAAATTTATAGCTCAAATGTAAACTCTATCACCAACTAAATAGTTGAATGGCAGAAAATAGTAACATTGTTCCACTTTGTGAATAGTACCCTGGTATGTATATGTTCCTGTGAGTGCATGTGTTCTGTCTGGTCATTTATTCACAGGTGTGCCTGCCTGTAGAGGCTGGAGATGTCCTGAAGCTTGTCAATTCAGCTAGACTGACACTGGCCTGGAAAGGAGCTCCACAGACCCACCTGTCTCCTCAATCACCACCCCACTCCACCCATACACACACCTCTCCTTCACACACACACCTCTCCTTCACACACACACCTCTCCTTCACACACACACACCCCTCCCCCCTTTTTTCCTCTCCTCCCCCACAGGAACTTGAAACTACAAATGCACAAATCTGTACTCAGCATTTATCAAATTCAAGTCTTCACCCTTGTGTTACTCACCAAGCCACTTCTCCAGCACCATGTGGCTCAGTTTTAATTTAGCTCTGTACTACTTGATTAGGAGCCTCACCAGTTCATATTATCAATTGGGTTTTGTTGTTGTTGTTGTTTTGTTTTCTAAAATCCATCTTCTGCTGGATGTGGTGACACACAGCATTTGGGAAGTAGAGGCAAGTACATATCTGTGCATGTAAAGTTGACTTCATCTACATGGTGAGTTTAAGGCAGCATCTGGAAAACTGGTCTCAGAAGCATACCTACCACCCATCCTCTCTCTTAGTGCCTCTGCCTCCTCTGCTCTGCTCTGCCTAGCCCTGCAGCTTCACCACCTCCCCAAGTATATTCTCCCTACCTTTTTTTCTTTTTCATAGAATTCTGGTCAATCAATGATCAGTGAAACCTTTTACTTCAATTCTCCAAGGAAAATTTCAGATCCTTCCAGTTCAGGCTACAATGTATCAAGTTTATTCGTGTTACCTTTGTTTTAAAATTAATTCTAGTAAAGAAAAATTACTACATCCTATAATTCCCACCTCCGACTTTCTCTGAACTACCATTTCTCCCTGCTAAGTCCTTGTATCTCATAGCACTTCTTCAAAATGTAGGTACAACACTAGTTTACAAAACAGCTTTACTAAACAATCCACACACATTTACACAGCTCTGCAGAGCACCCTCAGCAGACACTGAATCAACTGCACAACCACCCTAGATGAAGACAATGCAGGGCAGCTGCAGCATAGCTGTGTTTTCTGGGTTTGTTAATTATTTCGGGTCTTTAACAAATAGTTGGTCGAAGAAGCTGTAAGATTTTGGATTTCCATAGAGAAAATTACTTTTTAGTCCAGATTTCTGCCCTGCCTCTATTTTTTAAAAGTATAAGCACAGATTGCCAATTCCAATTGATGTAAACAAAACTTTTAAAACATAATAAATAACATAAATAACGTATTCTATCACTCCAGGTTCAAATACATGTGGTAGGCAGATTTCCCCTATAAACCATATCACTCTTACTGATATTGTAATTTTTTAAAGATTTATTATTATATCTAAGTACAATGTAGCTGTCTTCAGATGCACCAGAAGAGGGCATCAGATCTCATTACAGATGGTTGTGAGCCACCATGTGGTTGCTGGGATTTGAACTCAGGACCTTCGGAAGAGCAGTCGTGCTCTTAACCACTGAGCCATCTCTCCAGCCCCCGATATTGTAATTTTTAACTCTGTAACGTTTATAGATTTGTTCTGCATTTAATCTCCCTGGCTCCGACTTTGATTTTTGTTGCATCTCCTGCTTGTTTGTCAAGGTAGGCTGCTCAGGCTCAGGTACAATTCAAAGTGTGACATACTGACCTTCAACTAGAAAATTCAACAAAACACATGCTACAGTAAAAACTATTTTTTGCAATAAAAAGTTTCAAACAGTTAAAAAAAATAAGGCTATGAAAAGTGGAGCATGCCATAATACAAACAATGTTTCTGAAAACAAAATCAACTTTCTCAAAACCAAACTCACAAATGGTTATCACACAACACAGTGACATAAAACACATTCTTCAGGTTTTCTACACAAAAGCTTCAATGGCATCCAAATTATTTTGTGAATTCCTAAATCCAGTACAAAAAGACCCCCACCTTTATAAAAATCTTAACATTTTGAAGTCAAAGCATGTACTTTAATGTCTGGTCTACCCAACTGTACATTAGCCCTAGTCGCCTACCCTAAGAACATACAGCAGATACAGTTAGCCATCTCTTCAAGACAACTATGCAAATTCTCAAGAGCAGCAATATATTAAATACATTTATTCAAAGCAAAAGACAAAAACAAAAAACAAAAACAAAAACAAAAATTTTCACATGGAATACAAATTTTTATTCATTAGCTCAAACACATTCATAATCTAAATATTAATAATAAAATATTTTATGGCAATTTCTACAGAATATACAAAACATCCATTCTTCAAAACTAAGTATAATAAAATATAAAGATGCATATTTTCTTTACTATATACCTTTACAATTCTAAGTCTTCTAGATTTCAGGGAAAAAGAAATTTTCTCCAAAGCACCAGCTTAATATAACCTTAGGACTTAATATAAGCTTATTATAAGACTTCCACTGCTTAGCATTAATGAGTAACAGTCATGTAATTACTGCTTCCAACTGAAGAGAAAAGTCAAACAGTGTAAGCAAAAATCATGATAAACAATACATTTCTCCATTTCTTCCTTCTTTCTGTGGAGATGAGGGGTGGGGAGGAGGGTTGAGACAGGCTAGCGTGGCCCAAGATGGCCTCATTAACCTTGCAGCCAGAAGTTGACCTTCAATTCCCAATCCCATGTGCTAGGGTAACAGGCCAACATCATCCTGGCCAGCAGTCCCATCACAATGTTTAGTTGGTAAAGCTTCCTTTATAGCTTTTAACTATTTATACTCATATGCAACAGCCTATAAACTTAGGCTCCAGTTATTCATAGGATAACAACAAATGCCAGAATCCTTTTACTTAAGAGGTAAGATATTTAAATTGTAAAACAAGTACAATTTGTTACTACCTCCACAATTACAGTAAGAAATCGTCAAATACCTTATTAAGCTCCCTGAAAAACCTCACAGTTAATCTAGAAGTAACTATTAAAAAGGGTCCAAGAGGCATCAATTAAAGGGACAATCCACATACTTCTTGTCTATATGCATAAATAATACTATAATGAAAAGACAGCTGTTATCTGTAGGGGAAATTCGAATCTCTAAATTCTAAATAAACTTCCAGGTCATAACATTAACCACTAAAGGATTACTGCCAGTAAAAAAGCAGAGACGCTCTTCTCCAACATAAACCACAATGGGGGTAAAAAGCCATCTTACCAAGTGTCATCTGACTTAGGTCTAAAGTCATACAATGGCAAGCAAGGACATAAGACTCATTAACTCTTCCCACCCTTCATAAGAAAGCTAGGTATGCCATCAATAAGTTCAGAGACAAAGCCAACCTAGGTGATGAAAGGTCAGAACGCTGGCTCTGTCTGACAGGGAATTACGGCAAGGCAATACACAACACCTTTTTTAGTGCAGAAATGTTGTTATGTTTTGAAATACAGAGTATAGGCTAGCCTTGAACCCACAGAGATCTACCTGCCTCTATAAAAGTGCTAGAATTAGAAAAAAATTTTAAAGATTGTATTTGTGTATGTGTATGTGTGTGTATGTGTGTGTGTGTGTGTGTGTGTGTGTGTATGTGTGTGTGTGTGTGTGTGTGTGTGTGTGTGTGTGTGTATGTGTGTGTACACACATGCACCCACAGAGTACTCTGGAGCCTGAGGTTAGTAGTTGTGAATATCCTGATATGGGTGCTGGGAACTGAACCCAGATTCTCTGGAAGAATGGCAAGTGCTCTTAGCCATTGAGCCACCGCTCCAGCCCCTGCAAAAAATGTCCATTCTCATGATCTAGATTTTAGGGAAAAAGCTACCTTTGTATATTCTTTGGTATTTAATAGATTTGGATTAAGCTTTGCCTAAATAAAGCATTTTAAAACAAATCACTGTAAATCACTAAAATCTATTCCTTATTTTTCAATCTTCTTGATCAGTTGCCATCACACAACATTATCCTCTACACGCCTTTGGTATTTTTTCAGCATTTTACTTATTCTGCACTGGTATTAATTCTCCTAAATACCAGCCTAATATTCATAAAGTAACTAGTAGATTATGCACATGCCACTATATAATTATTAGCCTGTGTCTCTATACCTTACATATCCTAACCCAGAATTCCAATATATCAGTTGGGTACAATGCTTTAAATTTCATCCCTATTTTTAAGTGACATTCTGAGTTCTCAGGCATTCCTTTTTCTCAACCGCATTTAATTAAATTTCAACTTGACACTTTCTCCAGACCCTAGAAACGACTTTCTATACCCACACGTCCAATTCAGTAACAGTATGTGTCTAGTCTAAATAGAAATATGTGCTTTATGTCTGTAGTAGCATGTGATTTTAAAGATTTGATATGGATATCGAATGTAAATATTTCAGTTATATATTAGAACAGCATTTTGGATATACTGGATTGAAATATATTTACATTTTGGCCAATTTCTTATTTCAGTGTGACTACAATTTAAACTCTTATAACTCACCTCTATTGTGCAGTACTGACCTGTACTGAGAGTCACGTGGAGACCAGAAGCTGGAGTGTCCCCTCAACTGCTCTACCCTAGGTCTCTCACTAACCAGGAACTTACAGACTTGACTAGACTGGCTGCTCGCAAGCCCCGAGAATTAACCTGTCTATACCACCCCAGCCCTGGAATTATGGGTACACACTGTCATGCCTTTTCTCTTTCAAATTGACAGAAATTGCCTCTGTGTGTGTGGGGGGGGGGGGGGGAGGGGTTATACACACATACACATATATGAAATATATATATTGTAGAATAGCTAAACTAAACTTAAGGTATATAATAGCTCACACATTTATAACAGTAAGAGCATCTAAAATGTACAACATCCAGGAATAAAATACTAACCCACAATTGTAATACCCCACAGATTATCTTTGAATATGTGAAATTTTTCCTCCAAAAGAGGTAAAAGTAAATATAGCTATTGTTTGTAAAACAATTCCTTAAAAATAATCTAATGTACCTCTGATTTTTAAAATTACAGCTCTTTGTTATTTTGTTGTTTTTGAGATAAAGGTTCATTCACTGTGTAACCCAGGATAGCCTAGAGCTTACTATGTAACCAAACACTTAACCTTGACTTACTAAGCTCTGGAATTAGAGGCATAGGCCTATACTTGCCTATTTTTAATATTATCTTAATGATTTTTAACAAAGATTATGGCATTTTAGAGAATAAAGATACAAGAGAGCCCAGCATGGTGGTGCACGCCTTTAATCCCAGCACTTTTGAGGCAGAGGCAGGCGTATTTCTGAGTTCGAGGTCAGCCTGATCTACAAAGTGAGTTCCAGGACAGCCAGGGCTACACAGAGAAACCCTGTCTCGAAAAACCAAAAAAAACAAACAAAAAAGATACAAGAGAAACTAATTTCAGATGGCTACATTCAGTATGTCATGTACACTTTACCTATATCTAATTTTGAATTAAATGTCCTCCACAGAGCATGAAAGCATGATTAAACTTGTAGCAATCCTAGTCCACTGAGATTCTGTTATAATTAATTTTATGCATCTTAGTCACTCAGCAAAGAAAAAGCAGCTTCAATTTTGGCCAATATCATCATACCAATATCCAGCTATTGAGACAAAGAGCCTTTATACAATGGTCATAATTAACCATAATGGGCATCAAGATACTACTTAAAATAAGAATAGGCAGAAAATGCTTCTTATACTGCAGAGTTTTAGAACCAGGAGATAAGCACTATACAAGAGGGTAAAGAGATGGACAGACACACACAAGCTGAGAAGATAAAAGCGTCCCATCTCTGGGATCAAATTCAAACCTGGTGACCTGTTAACTATAATGCTTTAACTCTGAGTTATTTCCTTATATGTAAAGTGGAGATATATATACCTCGTTAGCATCACAGAAACACATAATAGACAAATTTCACTTTATATGAATTTCATTACTCTATGATGGTGCTAGGATCAGAGGCAACGTTTCAGGCCAGGAGTGATGGAAGACTTGTTCCCAGCACGTGGAAGGCAGCAGGAAGGTCAAGGTCGCCCTCAGCTACATGATGAAGTGGGCTCCAGCATGGACGACATGAGACCCTGTCTGGAAAAAGATTATTCAGGACTTTTCCTGATTCTTTAAATTGCCAAAAACAACTTATAAATATAAATAAAACATTTCATCTTTACATATCTCCTTGTGTAAAATAAAAAATTTACTAGCTTGTACAAGATTGTTTAGCTTAAGAATTTGTGTCTGTGATGGAGAAAAAGAATATTAAAAAGGGGAAAAGATAGCATCATATTAAATAGGGGTGGGGGGACAGAAAAAAAAAAAGAGGAAAATGGGCAAAGAAATGCTCTATTCAGAGAAATTAAAAACCCCACTCTGGAAAGATCTCATTTCCTGCCTCACCTGTTTTTGTGTGTGTGTTTCTAGGTGGTGACATTGTATACATGTTTATGGAGGTGAGAGGTTAGCATCAGGTCTTCAATAGCTCTCCATCTTTACTTTTTTGAGACAGGGTTTCCCCTGATCCTGAAACTCAAGATCCAGTTTCTGGGAATAGGTCTTCACTGGCCTATTACTGGGGTGACTCACAGGCACATACCTCAGCTGGTTTTTACATGGGTACTGAGAATGTCATTCAGGGTCCCCATGCTTGCCATCTCCCTAGGGTGTTTGTGTGTGCTCGTGCACGTGTTTGTGTGTTACACTGAAACACACATAACCAACTTACCCTCTTTCCTCTAATGGTCACAGCCACATGATCAAAATGTTAAAGGACAGTAATGAAGTTCAGAATGGTGTAAACAGAGGCATTGACACTAAAAAGTAGTCACTCCCAAGTCTCTGCTCATCCACTTTCAGTAAGTGGAGAATCATGAATTTTGACCTGGTTACAGGTTTTACTCTATGATCAGAGGAGGTACACTTGTATGCCTGCTCTAAGATGCTTTTAACATTCTCATTTTTGTAAATATAGCCTAAAAACAGGACATTTACAAAAGCCAGCAATTCTAACCCTACCACAATAAGAACTGAGTTCCTGTAGGAATGCACAATGACAGTTAACTACTGTTGATTAGGAGAGCTAACTTTACTTGACTTCTACAATAGATGGTGATGTTAGATCTACTCAGTGCTTGCAGTGTGAGTGTGAACATTGCCAGTTTCACCTGAAGGTTCACATTGCTAAACTTTTCTCTCTCCCTGCCTCAGCTGATTCTGTATGCGCATGCTTACAGACACACTTTAAATCTATCAGTATTAGCAAATGCAATCAGTTCCAACTCCAGCAAGATTTTCCTCTAAACCTTCATAAACCATTTGCAAATAAATTGGGAACCACTTCCCTCTCCAATTAATGGTGGTCTGATACTAAAAAACAGAAAGCATGTGTATGTGTGTCCGCAAGTAAACACCATGGAGGAAGAGTCAAAGACTGAAATAACTGAGCAAGGAGTGGTACTGTATTGGGTCCCAGCACCTGTCTTACACACCTTCAACCCCACGCAGAGGCAAGAGGATCTCTGAGTTCTAGGCAAGCCTGGTACGTACAGAGTTACAGGACAGCCAGAGCTACGTGGAGAGACAAAACAAAAACTTTTAAGTTCAATACCTGATAGAATACAGGTAAGCACGTCTGGTAAAAGGTGCTTTAGTCCCAAGACTCGTCCACCCTGGGTTTCTCTAACGCTGCACAGGAAGGGAGTGGTATGCATGCTAAGAAAGGCACATTCCATAAAGACTGTCAGACCTCAACTCTACACACTCTATGTTAATGGAACCAAGTGCCATAGAATGAATCACTTATCTAGACTTTTACTTATGAAACTACAGACCCAAGAATCCTCAACAATTCCCTACAGATAGAAAAGTCTGTCAAAGATTAGCAGAGGCAATCTCAAGACAATCTAGCCTAATCTAGCCTCCTTCCCCAACCTCAACAAAGTCACTCTTTTTCCTCTTGAAATCTCATCGTTTCTTCTAAGAGAGCAACCGTTATATCACAGGACTTCTTGTTAATATCGACCAACTGGGAGGGGATTTTGGGAGACCAAGAAGATGGGACTGTAGGGGCCATGGAACTTTATAACCCAGGTAGGCCTCAAATTCACAATCCTGCCTTAGCTACACCAGTGAGAGAACTGCTAGTGTGGGCTTCCAAGCCTGGCAAGTCTCAAATCTCAAGAGATCTACAATTTAAAAACACAGATGCATACAAACCCCATCATCACCTAAGAGTTCCAGGTTAAGTTCAAACACGCAACCCCACAGGTCAACTACGGAGGGCTGAGAAAAACCAAGGAGCAGAGAAACCGAGACCTTCAGACACCAGAAAAGATCCTTTCACACAGACTCCATGCCCTGATGAAACACTCAACTAAATGTGGTGTTCCACCCTCCAGATCTGATGAGGTACTTGTTTGTGTAAGAGAA
This sequence comes from Mus musculus, assembly GCF_000001635.26. NCBI lineage: Eukaryota > Metazoa > Chordata > Mammalia > Rodentia > Muridae > Mus > Mus musculus. The sequence continues at coordinate 106,693,218 of NC_000071.6, forward strand.
GAGAGATACTTCAGCCAACCAGCAGGGTGAGCTATCGCTAGAATCAGTCATTTTCAAAATCTCCCAAAATTCAATGACATAAATGGTAGTACTAAAAGCAGCTATCTCCTTCTAGTCACAAACAGCACCTTTAGGACTACAACTCATAAACTGTCCAATGTTTACACATACAAAATACATCTATACCAGATAAATGCAGAAAAACAATGACCTCATAAATATCCAAATTACAAAATCCACCATTAACCCCATTGTTAATTTTAAATCTTTCTTTTTAATTTTCTAACAGGACTGTAAACCACTCAGAATGTTCTATAAACTCAGAATAGACAACTTGACAAGCCAACTTCTACACACCAAGTCTCTACTGTGTGGCTGGTACACTTAGCAAGTAACCCTTTTCCTCCCAGTCACACTGTGAGAAGAGTCCGGACTCTTAATCCTACACAGTAACAGTGCCTTTGGTATAATAGACCTTCCACCATTTGTGTCTCTCAAGCTTTTCTTCTGCTACCCAAGCTCTCCTAGAACTTGAACAAACTCAAAAACCTGGAAGGCAATTAAGGCATGCAGGTGACACTCACTGTATAATTACAAAATAACTCAAAGTAACCCTAATTAGTGCAAGACTAAGTGTAATCAAATACACACAGGGTTGAAAATTGTGAACTAGCCTTTCAGCCCTCTTAGAGTAAATTAAAAAGCACTGTAAATGACCCACACAAGCCTCACACCAAGCAGCACTGTGAACTCCACCATGAGTGATCTCACCGCTTGTTGCATTTCCTAAGACTTGTACTAGCAGTAGCTGGTCTTAAAAAGTCACTTAAATAGTAGTGTGAGAGGCCTATGTGTTTATCCAACAAAATGGCATTACCAAGTGAGAGATACTAGCGTGGCCTTCAACATTCCTTGGACTTTCGCAGCAGTAACAGCAATTATCTCCAACTTTCCAAGATTAGTTATCAAGCATGTTCCTTGTTTTTAACTTTTACATTTCTGGGTCATGTCAGTGTTGGAAAGTGCTCAAAATATATACATAAGCAGCACTGCTAAAAATTACATAACATTAAATGTATTGTCTCAGAAGGTCTCACTAATGACACTTTAATTAACGGGTATGCTCAGTAATGCCCCTTGTTTTTAAAACCACTACCAGGTGCTAACAAAACTAGAACTAGGGTAGGAGTTAGAGACCGTCTTCCATCCCAGCATTAACTCGCTCACTACAGGGCTAAGGCCATGAGTAAGAACAGTAGCTCTTGGCCATCTTCCTTTCTAATACTGTATGATCCAGGGGACACATCTGATTGTTAGCATATCTCCTGCCTCCTAATACAAAACTTCTCTGTATTTGAAAGAAAGCTAAGAAACGAGGAAAACTAAAGTTTTAAGTAATGTTAAAAAGTTTAAAGATCTAGCTGGGCGGTGGTGGTGCACGCCTTTGATCCCAGCACTCCAGCACTTGGGAGGCAGAGGCAGGCAGATTTCTGAGTTCGAGGCCAGCCTGGACTACAAAGTGAGTTCCAGGACAGCCAGGGCTATACAGAGAAACCCTGTCTCAGAAAAAAAAAAAAGAAAAAAAAAAAAATTCAAAGATCTAAAGGTGTAATATTCCTTCATGTGATTATATTAATGGCACATACAAGGCACCAGCTCTTTTGGAATTCACACTTCAGTATTACTTGAAATACAATGCATGATGCAAACACAATATAAAGTACTTAAAACTTTTTACAGCCATATTTTCAACAGCAACATACAAACTGCATTAGTACCAGTCAAGCACTCAGGTTTCACCAGTTTAAAGGTCTACACTGAATTATAACTTCAATATAGAATCTCCATTTCTTTCTTACCAAACCTACTGGAAATAAGGTACAGCTGTATAGCTGACACCTAGTTCCCTAGATACTTACACATGGCCCTGAAGCAGGTTTTCTTGATCTGGGGAACTTTAGTTGTTTAGGTTCTGAAACACTTTCCTTCGTGGGGCCAAAATTAACTAAACTACAACACGATTAAGGCAAATCCAACACATCTCCCAGATGCAGTAAACTTGGCATCAGTCAGGACTGGCCACAACACGTGATGGTGTTTGGATACTTCTGTGGAAATTAACTTGTGCACACAACAGGACCAACATCATTTCAGGGCCACAAGCCGTGGGCATCCCCTCGTTGAGTTTTATCACATAAAATTTGAAAGCTAATACGAAAGTTTTATAACAACTACATTTAAGTCAGTATTATTTTAACAGTTGAAGAGAACTTTTCCACTAATGTCGCTAAACCATGGATGGATCCCAACACGAGAGTCGTCTGTGGAAGTCTCGCAACAAGAAACCACCTAAGTTTCCAATCACGGGGAAGGGTCTGGGACAACTCATCTTCATGTTCTCGGGAGGAGTGGACGGAGCACACACCTGCTTTCCTCTGGCAGAGATTAAGCTCCCAGGGACACAAAGGCCAGGGAATCAGACCTGGAGAGGCAAAAAGCTTTAGCTAGATACCCACCAAGCCCCGTGGCCACCCAAACACTTCGAGTGTTTTTTTTTCTTTTTTTTTCTTTTTTTTTTACCTCTTGGAGTTACTTCTCAGGCACTTAGCGGCACAAGATGTTGCAGACCAGTGGGAAGAAGGGGAAGGCTATGCGCTCTGGTCCCAAAGTCAGGGGAGGGGTGTGGACAGTTACCTCCAGGGCCGGGGCTACAGGCCCGGACAGAGTAGCCTAGCCGCGCACGGGGCGCCGCCTGACTGCTCTCGGACCGCCCCCGTTACTCGGGGAGTTACAATGGCGACCGCAGGGCTCCCCGGACCTCCGGGTCTCGGCCCCCTTCCCCCTACCGCTCACTGGCTGCTCCGCTACATGTGACTAAACAAAACCCCCCGAGTCCAGAGCCCGGCTCGGCCCCTTTGTGTCCGCCACCGGATCCGCCGCCGCCGCAGCGGAAAGGCACCCCCCGCCCCGCGCGCCCGCCTCCGAGTCCCGCCCCGCGGCGGCCGCCGCCGCTCACCTAAGGTTCCGCGGCCCCCCGCGACCGCCGCCTCCCGGACCCCGCGGCCCGGGCTCCTTGTGCAGCAGCAACTCCGCCTCCTCGGCAGCAGCCGCCATCTTAGCCTGTGCGGCAAAACGCGTCCTTTCCGAGGGTTGGGAGCCAGCCTAGGGCGTAGCTCCCCGGGCCCGAGCGCCGCGGGCCGGGTCCCCCCACAACTTCTTCCGCCACCCTCAGTCCCGCCACCGCCTCAGCCCGGACGTCCGAAACGCGGCCGGGGCCGGGGCTAATCCGACCGAATAAGACCCCCGAAACTCACAGTTTGGTGCCGTGTGCGTCAAACCGGGGCGACGTTGGGAGCGCGCGGCGTCCCCGCGTCACACGCCGCTCTGTACGCTACTCGGCTCCAACGGCCCCCTCCGCTCCCCGCTTCTCGCCTCCGGCCTCGGTTCCCACGGCGCAGGCGCGCGGCTTTCCCGCCTCTGCCTGGCCGCCGGCCGCCGGGGGAAGCCAGCGAGGCGCGCCCGTGCTCTCGGGCCGCCGGAGCTCCCGTGCCAATCAGACCCACGGGGGGCGGCAGCAACGCTGCACCGCTGCTCTCCCGTGCCAAAACCAAACAAGGTCACCTCCCCCAGCGGTGACCTAACCACTCCGGAGGAGGTTCCCGCCCCAAAGTAGGCACGCTCCAAATATGGTGGCGACCAAACTCTGCAAGACCCAAGTACCAGGAATGCCTAGGCCCTTTAAGGTGGAATAGGCCCATCTCTGGTGTCTGCAATCGCTAGTTTGCCAAAAACCTGTTCCCTTTTCCAGCTGTTGAAAGAACCAGCAACATATATCAGGCCTACCTTGGAGAACTGGCACAGACAGGTTTTATGATGTTAAACAGGCCAGGTGGCAAAAGCATCAGGTATAGAAATTCAGTTACCCAGACAAGACACCCAAAAAGAAGGCCCGGATTTGGGTTCCTTGGACTCTGCAAGGGCAGATTCTGCACTAAGGAACATGCCTTGATTGTCCAAATTGGAGTCATGCAAAGAGACGTCAGAAATGCTGGTTAACTCTTCAGGTAATCAATAGATTCCCCAGAGGGTCTTCTAAATCTCCCTTTTAACAAGCATTCAGCCATGGGCTTCTGAGGGAAGCAGCGCACTAATTAGAGGTATTCGCTTTGCTTTTGAACCGAGTCAACAAGTTCCTAACCTGTTGAAGGTGAGCTAAACGTTCTAGAATACTCTGATGGGCCTGCCTTACTAAATTCTTTGGTTTCGCTGAACTTTTTCTCATGAAAAACTTTAAAACGTTTTTTAGTAGTTAAGCAGTAATCATGAACTATGCACCTCCAAGCCTTCGAGATATTATTAACATTCACAGGAATACACCATAATTACATTTATTTGTCAAGAATGGGAGTATCTTTCCTGAAAAACGGTGCCTTCAGAAGCAGCAAATGTATCCCAAAGAACGAACATTTCACTATCCACTCTAATTATTTCGCTTGCTAGTAACTGCTGACAACTAGAGTTCATGCTGTGTGTGTGTCAGGCATTCTTGTCACCTGTTCAAGTTCATTACAACCTAAAGTGGCAAAGAGAGATTAGACTGTTGAGCTGTTTCAAAATGAAAGCTTTCCTTCATATATACGAATAGATAGATACACAACAAATAAATCTGTGTCCATTTTCAGCCAACTGCTTGGAGGAGATGCACTTTAGAGACTTATTCTCATCTCATGAGTTTGGGTTTTGCTTGAATGTATGGCTGTGCACCGCATGCTTCATGCCTGGTACCACAGAGTCCAAATGAGCCTCAGGAAGGACCTGAAACTGGAGCTGCAAATGACAGGCCATCATGTGGAAATATCACAAGGGACCTGATCCTGAGTCCCCAGCAAGCACATAAGGTACTCTTGGCCAGTGAGCCATGTCTCCTGACCCACCAGGTCTGTTAACCTGCAGAACTCAAAGGCCTATCACCTGGAACCAAGCCTTGCATACTTCAGGGCACATTTCAGATATATAAAATATATCGATGTATGGGATCTCCAGATACTTTGTGTGTGTGTGTGTGTGTATTCAGATTATATAAAGTGTTGAATAAATGAGTTTCCATAGTTCTAAGAAAAGAGTCTACTTTCATCTTAGTAGGGAGTGGGGAGGTTAAAAACATAAAGCTTTTAAAATTATAAACAAAAGCTCTCATGAGAGTCAGGCACGGTGGTGAGTACCTTTATTCCCAGCACTATGGAGGTGGGGGAATTGCTAATTTGAGGCTAGCCTCGTCTATAAAGAGACTTCCAGAATAGCTAGGGCTACACAAAGAAATCCTGTTGAGAAAAATAAATAAATAAACGAATAAATAACCTCATAAAACAGAAAATAGACTCAGTATGCAAATACTTTCCTATAAAATATATCTAAAGTTTAATTGAACTGGGGAGATGGCCCAGGGGGCAAAGCGCACTGTTCAGTGTGAAGACTAGATGGAGTTCAGATTCCAGAACTCTTGTAAGAGCTGGATGGACATGACATCAGGTCTGTAACTGTAGCCTGTGAGGCTCAGAGACAGGGATCCTTACAGCAAGCTGGCTAGCCAGACTCACTAAATGCTCTTGGTTCAGCAAGAGACACTGCTGAATACATGAGATAGAAAGCAATCAAGGGGGCTGGAGAGATGGCTCGGCGGTTAAGAGCACTGACTGCTCTTCCAGAGGTCCTGAGTTCAAATCCCAGCAAACACACGGTGATTCACAACCGTCTGTAATGGGATCTGATGCCCTCTTCTGGTGTGTCTGAAGACAGCTACAGTGTAGTTATATATAATAAATAAATCTTTAAAAAAAGAAAAAAGAAAGCAATCAAGATGTCATATCAACCTCGGAACTCCACAGGCATGAGCAATCCAGCACGTAGACGTCGTACCACCCTCGGGACTCTAGGCATCCATGTATGCAGGTGCACCCCTCCACATATGTGTAATCACTCACTCAAAAACAAAGGAGCATGTTTACTGTCATTCTCTTTAGCATCTCAAACTCGGATGCTGAGAGAAAGGAACACTGAGCCAGGGAACCTTACACGTAGAACGTTGAAGCAGTGCACACAGAAGGACCTGTTAGTTTTGTTAATTTCAAAATACCACAAGGAAACAATTTAAGAGAGGAGAGGACTGTTCTTAGCTCGCAGTGTTAGTCCATGGTTAACTGGCTCCACTGCCAGATTAGAGAATGGCAGAAACATGGTGCAAAGTCACCAGTCACTGCCAGAAAAACTAGCCATCACGTCAGAACCAGAAGGTAGAAAGAATGGAAAGATGGGGTCAGAGTCGAGGTCCACTCTTCCAAGGAACACCTCAGTGACCTAATTCACCCAAATAGACCCCATCACTATCAATAATGCCTTCAAATTGTGAATTCACCAATGGCTTGATCTACTACCGATGTTAATCCTCATGATCCAATCACGTCCCAAAGGCCTATCGGCTGGGGACCAAGCCTCTCCTGCATGAGCCATCGGGAGAATTCAGATTTAAACCATAACAAAGCACAAGAAAACAAATGAAAGGACGGAAAGAAAAAAAAAAAAAGATGAAGCAAGACAGTAATACCGCAGTAGCAAAGGAAGTACTGGTAACAGCTTCGTGTTATGACAACTGGCCCCAAATTTCAGTGGTATAACAACAGTAAGCTTGTTCGTACACTACTCCTCTGCAGTAAGTTGGAGAGGGAGAGGAGGCCACGGAGCATAATCAGGGCATAATAATCAACATTATTATGCCCTGTTATTCAGTGCATAATATATACATCAGACATGGACAGAAAACACTTCTCAGTTTCAGTAGTCAGCCATCCAGGCACGTGACCCTACTCACTGAAAGACAGACTCCAGAATGTAGTTTATTCTATTCCACTGAGGTAAGTGGGGAAAAAGTCGAGTTCCTAAGTAAATGTAGCAAAAGGCTCGTGAGAGATAGGGATGTCCAAAGCTGGGCAGTGGTGGCGCATGCCTTTAATCCCAGCCAGCACTTGGGAGGCAGAGGCAGGTGGATTTCTGAGTTTGAGGCCAGTCTGGTCTGCAGAGTGAGTTCCAGGACAGCCAGGGCTACACAGAGAAACCCTGTCTCAGGGGGAAAAAAAAAAAAAAAGATAGGAGAGTCAAGAGTATGTACAAGGTCAAGGTGTTAAGTTCTAAAACATGAATGACTCCAATGGTTCTTGGTAGTAAATAAAAGGCAAAGAGACAAACAGACACACACACACACACACACAGAGAGAGAGAGAGAGAGAGAGAGAGAGAGAGAGAGAGAGAGAGAGAGACTACCAGTTATAGAAAGTTGATGTGGTGGTTTGAATAAGAGTGGCCCCCAAAGCTCATATATTTGAATGCTTGGTCATCAAGAAGTGTCACTGCCTGAGAGGGATTGGGAGGTATGGCCTTGTTGAAGTAAGCATGGCCTTGTTAGAGGGAGTATGTCACTGGGTGTGGGCTTTGGGGTTACAAAAACCTAAGCCAGTCACAGTATCGCTCTCTTCCTGCTGCCTATGGACAGATCTAGATGTAGATCTCTCAGCTACTTCTCTAGCACGGTGTCTACCAGCACACTGCCGTGCTTCTCGCCATGACCGTAGTGAACTAAAATTTGGAAACTGTAAGCAAGACCCAGGTTAGTGCATTGCTTTATAAGAGCTGCCGTGGTCATGGTGTCCCTTCACAGCCATAGAACACTGGCTAAGACAGCTGATAAGATCAAGCCATTGACTTACACAACTGAGAGACAAATAGAAAGTTAAAGGTAAATACCCAGAGGTTCTCTATATCAAAGCAGCCAGGCTTCTCCTGGATAAGAGCCACCTCCAGAATACTTTCACCAAATTTCCACACACAGAGAACTTGACACATGACTTAGTTTTCTTCTTCTTCTTCTTCTTCTTCTTCTTCTTCTTCTTCTTCTTCTTCTTCTTCTTCTTCTTCTTTTATTTATTTTTATTAGATATTTTCTTTATATACATTTCAAATGCTATCCCAAAAGTCCCCTATCCCCTCCCTCTGCCCTCCTTCCCTACCCACCCACTCCCACTTCTTGGCCCTGGCGTTCCCCTGTACTGGGGCATATAAAGTTTGCAAGACCAAGGGGCCTCTCTTCCCAGTGATGGCCGACTAGGCCATCTTCTGCTACATATGCAGCTAGAGAGACAAGCTCTGGGGGTACTGGTTAGTTCATATTGTTGTTCCACCTATAGGGTTGCAGACTCTTTCAGCTCCTTGGGTACTTTGTCTAGCTCCTCCATTGGGGGCTCTGTGTTCCATCCAATAGCTGACTGTGAGCATCCATGTTTTCTTTTTTCAGTCAAAGATTCCAAATATTCTATAATATTTTCTTGACATCCATGAAAGGGGGGGGAAAGGCATCTGTAATTTCAGCTATCCCATCTGCTTTATTAAGAAAAAGTGTAGAGCCGGGCATGGTGGCACACGCCTTTGATCCCAGCACTTGGGAGGCAGAGGCAGGTGGATTTCTGAGTTCGAGGCCAGCCTGGTCTACAGAGTGAGTTCCAGGACAGCCAAGGATACACAGAGAAAACCTGTCTCGAAAAGAAAGAAAGAAAGAAAGAAAGAAAGAAAGAAAGAAAGAAAGAAAGAAAGGAAGGAAGGAAGGAAGGAAGGAAGAAAGAAAGAAAGAAAGAAAGAAAGAAAGAAAGAAAGAAAGAAAGAAAGAAAGAAAGAAAAAGTGTAGAATAGTATGCCAGTGAATTAGGTCACATGAACTGATTCTGCTTGTAATCAAAACCAGGGAGATCCCATTGAACAAATGGATTCCTTTAACTACATATCAATAGCCCCAGATTGGGTGGTTTAAATATAGATGAAATGAAATCACTTCCAAAGGAATATGAACTCTCAAATCATTTTTATAAGTGGTTATTTGTTTATTTATTTTTGGACACAGGGCCTTATAATTCAAGAATGGACTCAAAGTCCCTTTGTAGTCAAAGATGACATCAAACTTCAGATCCTCCTGCCCTGACCTCCTGAGTGCTACCATTTATCAATATCTGTGTATACAGAGCTAAGACTTGAACTCAGGACATTGTGCATGCTAGGCAAATACTCAAACAGCTGAGATAGATATTTAATTAAAATTCTATAACTATGTTGAAAAGGAAGGAAAGAGTGATAGTTGTGACCTTTTGTCTTAGTTAGTGTTTCTACTGCTGTGATGAAACACCATGACCAAAACTGCTTGGGGAGTAAAGGGTTATTCTGACTTACACTTCCACATTGCTGTTCATCACCAGAGAAAGTCAGATCAGGAACTCAAGCAGGGCAGGAACCTGGAGACAGGAACTGATGCAGAAGCCATGGAAGAGTGCTGCTTACTGGCTTGCTTGCTCCCCATGGCTTGCTCAACCTGCTTTCAGATAGAAACCAGGATCACCTGCCCAGGGATGGCTCCTCCCACAATGGGCTGCTCCACCTTCATTGATCACTAGTTAGGAAAGTGACTTACAGCCTGATCTTACAGCTGCATTTTTTCAGTTGAGACTCCCTCCCTGAGAAGGACTTTATCGTGTGTAAAGCTGACCTAAAACCAGCCAGCACGACTGACCCCCTGTCAACATGATGCACAAACACATCCCTGTTAAGCCGCAATCTTTCCTCTCTTATTCATTCCCCAGAAATCACACATTAGGACTAGAGAGATGGTTAAGAGCACTGACTGCTCTTCCAGAGGTCCTGAGTTCAATTCCCAGAAATCACATGGTGGCTCACAGCCATCTGTAATGGGATCTGATGTTCTCTTCTGGTGTGTCTGAAGACAGCTACAGTGTACTCATTCATACACATAAAATAAGTAAATAATTCTCTTTTTTAAAAAAATGCATTAATAAAGACATCACAATATAAAACATTTGGTAAACGTAAAACATCCCTCAGCCTTCAAAAATTCAAACATTTAAAAATGTAAACATTTTAAAATTCAGTCTCTTTTAAAATCCAAAGTCTCTAACCATATAATCTCTCTCAGCAATGGGCTCATATAAAATAAAAAAATATGCTAAATACTTTTCTTACTTCAAGAGAGAAGAACTAGGCACAGTAGCAATACAATGAAAGCAAAACCAAACTCCAGCCGGGCAGTGGCGTTGCACGCCTTCAATCCCAGCACTCAGGAGGCAGAGGCAGGCAGATTTCTGAGTAAAGGCCAGCCTGGTCTACAGAGTGAGTTCTAGGACAACCAGGGCTATACAGAGAAACCCTGCCTTGAAAAACCAAAAAATAAAAAAAATAAAAGTAAAAACAAACAACAAAAAACCAAACTCCAACTGTGTAAATAACTCAATGGCCAATGTCTAGGACCGACTCACAATCTTCTGGTCATCTAAAGGGCACAGATCACTTCTCTGTCCCCGCCCGCGGCAGCACACACAGCCTGGCTTCTATACCCCAGCTGGCTCCACTCCACCACAGCTGCTGTTCCTCATGACCACACCTTAGTACTGCATCTCCACAACGCTGGGGTCTCTGCTGCAACTGGGCTGCACTTTCACCAATAGCTTCTCCTGGAGTCTCTTCAGGGACTCCAGCCCAGCCATACACAGTGCCAAGCCAAGCTGCTTTCCATGATGCCTTCATGCCTTCAAAGTCAGTATTACCTGGGTGACTCTTACTCTACCAAGTATGGCTGCCAGCACAAGGTACAACCTTGACTATTTCTGGAACACAGCTTCTGAGTGCTGACCCTGAGGAAAACATTCCAGAAGATTTACCTCAATGATATTCTCTTCTCTTAATCACCACTAATTTCACAACTCCAGCTGAACAGCATCCATTGACCCAGTAACTCAAAGGTTGTACTTTTTTTGGTTTTGGTCTCTTCCCTTTGAAATTTCACAAGCTAAGCCTCTGTTATCTGCACTGATCTCAGCTGTCTTTTCTTTCTTCCTTCCTTCCTTCCTTCTTTCTTTCCTTCCTTCCTTCCTTTCTTTCTTTTTTTAAAGATTTATTTATTTATTTAATGTATATGAGTGCACGGTAGCTGTCTTCAGTCACACCAGAAGAAAACATCAGATCACAACCATCACAGATGGTTGTGAGCCACCATGTGGTTGCTGGGAATTAAACTCAGGACCTCTGGAAGAGCAGTCAGTGCTCTTAACCGCTGAGCCATCTCTCCAGTCCCGTCTTTTCTTATAAGCTCCTACAGAACACCCAACTAAGCTCTCAACACTCAATGGCTTTTCTAGCCTAAAGTTCCAAAGTCCTTCCATAATCCTCCCAAAAACATGGCCAGGTCTATCAGTCAACACCCTATTTCTGGTATCAAAATCTGTATTATTCTGGGTTCTCAAGAGTAACGGAACTAACTATATATATTAGAGAGACATAATGCATATATTTGTCTATATTTATTTATAGAATATATGTTTACATATTTATATTATACATATTTATTAGAATGACTTACAGTTTGTGGTCCAGCTAATCCAACAATGACCACCTATGAATGGAAGTTCCAAGAATCCAGTGGTTGTTTCACAAGGCTGGATGTCTCAGCTGGTCTTCAGTAGGTGCTGGAATCTGGAAGAAGTAGGCTCTAATGCCAGTGAAGGAACAATTCATCGGGCATTCATAACCTAGGTAAGTCCCAAAAGGACGCAGGACATCAGGGTTACTTCAGCCACAAGTGTATTTCAGAGGCACATACCACCACACCTACACAGTGCTGAAGATCCCACCCAGGACTTCATGCATGCCAGGACAGCACTCTGCCAGCTGAGCCACAACCTCAGTCCCAGGATGATTTATTTTTGCCCTAAGAAATAAGCCTTCCACATGACAAATTCATAATGGGAGGCTCATTAATTAAGAACCTTTCCCAAAGTTTTACAATGTAGCCTCAAGCTGAGGAATTCTGACACAGCAGGTCCTTTCTCTTCAGGCGTTTTATCTTCAGGACTCTTTATAAATATCCATAAAGACAAGTGATAAGACCCAGGCAAAGTGGGGCCAAGGATAATCAGGCTAAGAAGTCCTGGCAAGCTGAGGACTTCATCGGGACACTCTAGAGGCATAAGGGGATCAGAAACACAGAGCATGACATCAGAGAAGGGGAAAGAAGATAAGTCGCACAGGGCATTGGGCCAAGGAGACAAACCACTGACCTTCGCCAGCTGCCTAGGATAAGTTCTAATCAGAGGCCAACGCCCCAACAACACATAGGAAACATAGACACCACTGTCTTCAGGGAAGAAGGGGCCAACAGGGCCACACTCTTGCTTTGTCTGTTTTAAAAACACTCCTTACCTCCTCTCGGGTAGCTTTCTGTCACTGTCTGCTGCCAGCATTACCAGACTGAATGATTATACCGGTTATTCATCACAGGTATGGTAGGTACGTGAAATGTGCTGATGACAGCCTGTCTGCTTCCCAAATCATGGGCTTTGTACCATCTGGATTGCTGGAGAAAGCAGCCTGCCTACCAACTGATGTAAGCACACACTCTGATTTCTTGGTGTGCTCGGTACTTTATCTGTCTGTCTGTCTATCTATCTGTCTGTCTGTCTATCATCTAGCTGTTGGTCAGTCAATCCATCTGTCTATTGTATGTCTGTCTGTGTGTCTTCTCAGGACCTCAGGCAAACGTTTTATCACTGAGGTATATCCTACCCTTTAATTTTATGTTTAAATGACATGTGAAAAAATGACATGGGAAATGACATGTAAATGACATGTTTAAATGACATGTGGAAAACTTAAAAACTATACATAGTAATAGAGTGCCATGTGATGTTTTGATATATGAATGCATCATGGAATGCTTATATCAGATTAATCATCTCAGGAGTGGTGAGATGGCTTAGCAGTTAAGAGTGCTTGCTTCTCAATCATGAGGACCAGAGGTCAGATACCAGCACCCTTGTCACAAGCTGGGCATCTGACATGTGCATTTAATAGTAGCTCCTATGACTTCAGAGGAATTGCTGGCAGTAGCTAGCTTAGCTGAGAAAACTGTGAACTCCAGGTTCACAGAGAAGAGACTCTGACTCAAAGGACTGAATGGAGAGTGATTGACAGGGACACTTGACACCCACTTCTGGTCTCTGTGGGCATAGGCACACATCTGTGCACATACTGTCACACAGAGACCTATGCAGAACATGATAATTAATAAGTAAATCCCATATCTATCTTCTTATGCATTTTATCATTTCTTACAGGTTTTTGAAATACACAGCATATTAGTACCTACAGTCATTTTACTGTGCACAGCAGAGCTTCTGATTCCTAAGTTAGTGTCTCTACATCAACCTTCCACCATGGCTTCCTATCTCACTACTCCATCTCAGATAATCACCTAGACAGCACTCGTCTCCTAACGTCTTCGGCATTTGTTTTTGCCATATCAGTTAGACTGTGCAATGCTTGTCTTTCTGAGCCTGGCTGCAATATGAGAGTACAGATGTTTCTTCAATATTTTGAATGTCTCTTTGTCATACTGCAGACCTGAGAGGTTGTGGAAACATTAGGAGATGGGGCTTTTCAAAAGACGCAGCTTACTGGGGGCATGCACTTGAGGGCTATCTTGGGACCCCAGGATAGGTGTTTGCTGTCTTTGCATCATGAGTCTTCATCCATCTACTCCTGCCTCTGACATGCTATGTTCACAACTGAGCAGAGCCATCGTGGACTGAGAACTCTGAAGCCATCAACCAAAACAAGTCTTTCTTCCTTTCTCCTCTGTGTAAGTCTCTGTTGTTTTGTTTATGGACAGTTTATTGAATACACTAAGTAAGGGTGGGGGACTGGGCGGCAGATCAGACGCTGCCTGCAATAGTCCTTTCTCTTTTAAAGATGGCTTCCTTAGGCATTTGTCATAGCAATAGAAACCTAACGAAATGGCCTTTGGATATAACCAACACACATGGAGGTTTTTTTTTTTTTTTTTTTGGTGGCTCCATACAAATGTTAGGACACTTTACTAATTCTTGTGAAAGCTTGGTGTTTTAGTGGGGGTCCCATAGTAAGTGCTGAAATTGCTGGTCATCCATCAGACCTTCTCCCAAGAGCACAGTCTACCGTGCCTACTTTCTGTTGGTTTTCGTTTTTGCTTTGTTTAGCTTTTCTTTGCTTTATGATAGGGAGTCACTATATAACCCTCGCTGACCAGGAAATTACAGAGATTCCTGTGCCTCTCCCTCCTGAATCCTGGGGTGAGAGGTGAGCGCTGCCATGCCCAACCTCTGTTGGTGTGTGTGTGTGTGTCTGTGTGTGTGTGTCTGTGTGTCTGTGTGTATGTGTATGTGTATGTGTTTGTTTGTTTAAGACAGGGTTTCTCTGTGTAGCCCTGGCTGTCCTGGAACTCACTCTGTAGACCAGGCTGGCCTCGAACTCAGAAATCTGCCTGCCTCTGCCTCCCGAGTGCTGGGATTAAAAGCGTGTACCACCACCGCTCCCCTCTCAGTCTCTTAAGACACAATAGAAACAGGTCCTGTTAATTATCTTATCCCACCCCTGCAGGCACTATACAGTAGCCACTGTGACCCTTCGCTGGAACTCCCCTGCATCACTAGAACAGTACCATCACTGTTTGCCAGGAACCTGCACAGCCTCAGCTCATGGCCCAAGCCAGAGCTGGGCCCTTATTCTGAGCATTTCTTTTCATACACTATTCTATAAATGCTTGCATATGAAGCATTAGGGCCCACCATTTCAACAGAACATCCCTCCCTCAGAGAGGCTTTCCTCGGCCTCACACTGCATTCTGTGCTTCTCGTTACATTTACTCTCCTCATGTGACACTCAGTCCCACAGTACTTGAAAAATAAAAAGGGCTCCAGGAATTCAATTTCAGAAAGTATGAAATCATTCTGCTGTGAGGTTAGTGACGTGGCTGGAGCAGGCCTGCATAGCTGCAAAGTGAATTCTAAATACTACACTTACATCCATAGACAAAAGCAGCCCCCAGCCCCAGTCAGCAAAACCTCTTCTAACAGTTACAGTAGCCAATTCGGAGACCCATGGCTTCCCAGGATACAGAAACTGCCAAACTCTGCTAAACAGAGTGATGGATGAGGACCCCAGACTTATGTAACTTATGCCACCTCCTCCGAGGCTCAGGGAGTGTGGTGGGAGAGAGGGCAGAAGTATGTAAGGGTCAGAGAGAGGCTGAAGGCTTTGCAGTACTACTGTCTGGATTTCACAGAAGTACTGAAATCATTAACTCACATCAACTGTAGTTGTCTGCCTACACCAACACAAGACAGTTGGGGAGCTGGGGGTTGCTACAACTGAACTATTAGCAATCGATAGATCCTAGGAGTGGAAGAATCAATCTTTAGTTGTGTGTTCTCTGGGGCACACCAGGTTGCAACAGATGACTCCAAAGCCCCCGATTACACAAATGGGCCTGGTTAATCTTCAGGGAGGAGAGTCACAGAATGAAACATACAAACATGAATGTGCTAGAGAGTGTTGGGCAGGGAGAGGGTCAACATGTGCTCAGTACGTAGGATGTATAGATGTGAAATTGTTACATATATATGTGTATATGTATATATGTGTGTGTGTGTGTAACATATATATGGGCCTCAAACTCCCGAGCCAGCATGCCTGGTTTATATGGGCTTACTCCAGGGATCTATGCATGCCACACAAGCACTTTACCAACTGAGCTACATCCCTAACCTTTGGTTAAAGATGGATGCTGGGGCTGGAGAGATGGCTCAGTGGTCAGGAGCTCAGACTGCTCCTGCAGAGAATCAGAGTTCAATTCCTAGAATCTGTGTTAGGTGACTCAACCACTTGTAACTCCAGTACCTAGGGATCCAACCCCTTCTTCTGGCTTCTGTACCTACTGCACTTGCACGTACAAGCTAGCGCTCAGACAAACACATATGCAAATAACTTTTCAAATGCTAATTTTAATTTCAGCCACAGTTTGGATAACAGATTGTTAGAAAGCCTGCATATCACATAATTAATTATTATGCATCAAATGGAAGTGACAGGTTAATGTATCCCTTTATCTTCTCAAAAGAGGGATGTCAGGGGCTGAAACTATAGCTTACTGGCACTCAGCTATTGAAGTTCCTGGGTTCAATCCCAGCAATCCCAGCAACAGAGACAGAGAACAAATACAAGCATGTTTGGAGCTCTGTAGGAAATCCTACACAAGATGACTCTGGGTGAGAATCTAGTCAATTTGCTGTCTACAAAGGCACAGTGGAAGGGAATTAAAAGCCATCACATAAGGACAAAGATGTGTGTTCATACTCCACAGGCCTGTCCTCCCGGGAGCAGGACAACCTCCATCTTCATGCCTGCTTGCAAATGATTGCCACAGCTGAACTTGTTCACTGTGAGCTCTTATAAGCAGGGACAGCGTAATTCTGCCCCAATTCCTGGGTGGCCTGGGCTTTAGGGAAGGGCGAGAGTATATGGTAGGGAACAGTAGAGGGAACTCTCTCTCTTCACCTATGGGAGGAAGCCACCCTGCTGGGCACTGACGCCCTAGTATAGCTACTTAGATAAGCACGTGCTCCGCCCACAACCTCTCACCAAGAGAGCTTCTCACTGGCTCCCAAAGGGGAACTGTTTGGTTTCGACAAGGGGACATGAAACTGAGGGGCATATTTTACATACCAAAGCAGTCCTGGCTTCCAGGGTCTCCTGACATCCTCCACTCCATACCTGGCACACCCTGCCCCCAACCCTAAACTTTCCAGCCCAGCGGCTGGGCTGCCCTTCCCCCAGAGGCTCTTCCCTATATAACCAGACATTTCGCTCTCCTCTTTTTCTCTTCTCCTTTGCTCCCCTTTCTCTCTCTCTTCCTCTCCTACCACCTCCCCTTTCCCCATGACGACTTCCCGGGCCTTGGTCCTTGGGCCAGTGAATCTGGAGAGCAGCTTCCCTATAAACCTGCCTTTAATATAATCTAATCTGGTTTAAATTGGCTCACGTCACCGGTAACCTATCTGGAACTTTGGCAGAATCAAACAGTGTTTTGTTGTTAGGATCTTGTATGTGGGAGATAGTGCCTCTCCTCCTACCACACCCCTACTCTGGGGGAAATTCTTGAAACAATACTCTTTCCTCTTCAGTTTTAAGAGAAAAAAGAAAAAGAAAGAAAGGAAAGAAGGAAGGAAGGAAGGAAGGAAGAAAGAAAGAAAGAAAGAAAGAAAGAAAGAAAGAGAGAGAGAGAGAGAGAGAGAGAGAGAAAGAAAGAAAGAAAGAAAGGAGAAAGGTAAGAAAAAAAGAAAAGAAAGGAAAGAACAAAGAAAAAAGAGAAAATGCTCGAACACATAAAAACACATACAGGAATAAGATTAACAGGATCCTTAATAACATCCTGTTAATAAGGAGGAAACTAAGGCACAGCCCTAAGGGTGGGAAGAGAAATTGATGAGTTTGGCAGTCTGCTTTGGAAATGAGCAGCGGAGGCCGATCTAGCTAATATGAGAAGAATGTTGGAAGGAACTTAGAAAAGCAACATAGGTTTTGAATTGCTTAGGAGTGAAGAGGTCTTGTGACAGCTCTATCCCAAGCTTTGACTAAGGAACAGCACAGAAGGAGGAGATAAAGGGCTGGCTCTCAACCCTCCCACGGCTGCCACCCTTTGATACAGTTCCTCGTGCCGCGTTGACTCCCGACCTTAAAGTTATTTCATTGCTACTTCAGAACATCCGCTCCTGTTATGAATCCTAGCGTAAATATCTGTGCTTTCTGATGGTCTTAGGCCACCCCCGTGAAAGAGTCCTTAGACTCTCAAAGGGGTCTCGACCTATAGGTTGACGCTGAAATAAACTCAGCCTCTCTAGGCAGCAACACTGATTGCTGTTTGATAGTAAATGTATCCGGTAGCTGCCCGAGGTGGGCCTGTGCATATATTCTCCATTTTGTAATGAAAAGTCATCCGGTCAAAACTTCCAGGCTGCTCACCATCCAGAACTAAGTGTTAAGTGTGAACTCTAGCCGAAGTTACCCAGCATGCAGGTAGATGTACCAGGAGAAATCGCTGAAGTACTGACGGAAAATAAGCAAGGGCCAGTGAAAAGCCCTTTAAAAGAGGAGAAGGTTTGTGCTGGGATTCATGCTTTCCTCCGGCTATTCAGAACTTTTTGGTTTTTTAAAGAGATGAGACCTAGGGCTGTTGCTCAGTGTCAGAGAGCCTGCCTTGCATGCATGAGGCCCTGGATTCAACCCTAGCCCAGAAGGAAGGGAGAGAGGGTTGGGGGGGGGGAGGAAAGGAGGAAACAGGGAGGAGGGATCAGGGAGGGGAGAGTCTAGGCCTCTTGATGGCCTGTCTCCAGAGTAGCTGGGACTACAGCCTTGTGCCACTACACCCAGCTGGGACCTTACCTAAGACAGGAAGTAGTTGCCATGTTCTAAGCACACTTTCGGTGGTTTTCTGCTTAGATACTAGAGCACATACTTTCACAAACAGCTAAATTCCTCAGTTTGTCACCACCACCCCCCCCCCCACACACACACACACACACCCCGGTGGCACCATGGCTTCTTCTCTTCACAGGAGGGAGGGTTGGCCTGCCGGGTATTTCAGGCTAACCTTCATAAAAAAGGAGTTTCTCTGCCGAGCTTTTGTCTGGTTAGCAAGGGTTTAGGCGTTTACTTTCCCCGGAGCAGCCTGAGCGCAGAGCTCTCAGGGAGAGCCACGCCATCCCTGATGGAGCCTACAAGCTAGCTTGTTGATGGTGTAACACCACACTAGGTGCAGGTAAACTACTATGAGCACTTGGAATTAAAGGAGCCAGAATCTGCAGGGGCAGGCAGGCTGAGGGGAGGGGATGAAGGGGAGAGCGGGGAAGGCTGCTCAGAAGGGGCCTGGCTCAGAACAAAGCATTCTTGGAATGAAAGCAGGCTGCTCTTCCCGTGCTATAATTTGAGATAAATTAGGAAAGCTGCCAGTTTAAAAAAAAAGTCTCCACAGATGTCTGGAAGTGTGAGCATTTCCTTCTTTGGGGAGGTGTGGTGGCTGAAAGCCTGGATTTTGGGTTCAGGAAGGCCTGCCTGTCAATCACCTCCCTGCAGTTTATTGTGTCTTTGGAAGACCGGGCTGCTTTATTGGCTTCAGTTGCATTGTCTATGGAACTAATTATGCCCTTCAGTTTCTGTTTTAAAGGTTTATATCAGAGGCTGAGGTGATGGCTCAGTAGCTCCTTCCAGAAGCCCGAGATTCAACCCCCAGCACCCACATAAGTGGCTCACATCCATCTCTAACTCCTGTTCCAGTAGATCCAGTGCCCTCTTTGGGCCTCCTTGGGAAACATAATACACAATGTGCATGTAGATAGAACATCCATACAAATAAAGTAAGAATAAGTAAATCAAAAGAAGAAGAAGGAAGAGGAGGAAGAGGAGCAGGAGGAGGAAGAAAGAAGAAGAAGGAGGAGGAGGAGGAAGAGGAGGAGGAGAAGGAGAAGAAGGAGAAGGAGAAGGAGAAGAAGGAGAAGAAGAAGAAAGAAGAAGAAGGAGAAGAAGGAGGAGGAGGAGGAGGAGGAGAAGGAGAAGGAGAAGGAGAAGGAGAAGGAGAAGGAGAAGGAGAAGAAGAAGAAGAAGAAGAAGAAGAAGAAGAAGAAGAAGAAGAAGAAGAAGAAGAAGAAGAAGAAGAAGAAGACGACGACGACAATGACAGCAAGCTAGGTCTATCAGGAACTGGGGAGTTAGCTTAGTGCACACAGTGTTTGCTGCTTGGGCAGGAGGAGCTGAGTCTGAGCCTCAACACTTACAGAAAAGCCTGTGGCAGCATCTCACAAGGGTAACCCCAGCACTGGGAAGTGGAGACAGCAGTTCCCAGGGCTCACTGGCCAGTCAGTCTGGCCAAAGCCAGGTTCTAGGTTAAGTGAGGAGACCTTGCCTCAAAAAATGAAAGTGTCTCACTGAGAGGGATGGTTCAGCAGGTCAGAGCACTTGCCATCAGCCTAATACGTTCAGTTCAAGCCCAGTAACTGCAGTGGGAAGAGAGAACCCTTGAAGGTTACCCTCTGCCGCCCGGCATGTACACTGTGTGTGCATATGTATGTGTGTGTGTGTATGCATATGTGTACACACACACATATGGTGGACTGGCTGAAGAACAGGCTGCTCTTCCAGAGGACCGAAGTTCAGTTCCCAGCACCCACATGGCCACTCACAACTGTCTATAACTCCAGTTCCAGGGGATCTAGGATCCCCTGTAAGAGGACAAAGCCCCCTGAACTCTTGCATGGCACCACCCTGTCCTGCTTTTCTTGTCCCCTGCAGTGGGTCCTTCTTACCCATCAGTATATGCTGGGACTCCTCAGGACCAGCGAGGGGCTTTCCTTCCTCCATGAATTCATCTTTATGTGCTCATCTAATATCTGCTTCCCAGGGCAGCAAGGGCCATTTATATAATCCCACAACTTCTATCTCCTTCGCAGACCTTCTGTATGGATTATTTCTGTTTTCAGTTGACTCAAATTTCCAGTTGTTTAGGGAGTAGACTTCCCTTTGATTGTCTTGTGAATACCTCAAAATTAGGATCTTTAAACGCCACTTTTCTCCTTGTCAAGCCCCTTCTGGCACCTGAAATCTCAATAAAGCCAGCAAGATCCACCCCAGCGCTGGATTCCTGATTCCATGCCCCACCCCCCACCCCCAGAGATCTCATTTAACCTGTCACCTGGATTGTCCCTTGTACCACTTCAGTATGGATACCCAAAGTCCGTTCCTTTCTCTATCCTTGCAGCCAACACCAGACCACTGCGATGCCATCCTACATTCAAACCTCCCCTCCCAGCAGCCAGAAGATGTCAATCTGACCATGGTGATCGATAGCTTTTAAAAATTCCTTCCTAAAGTGCTGTGAGTGTGTTAATGATGGAGGGTTTGTCCAGCCTGAGTGAAGCCCTCCAAGTGATTTCCAATGAAGAAAACAAGCAAACCCTTCAGAGGCTTCATCACTGCCCTTCAGATAAATTCCAAGCTCTTTATGGAGCTGAGTCCCTAATTCTCCCAGCTCCAGCCATTCTGATGCTTTGTTCCATGGGGCACACGAATGACCTGGGGCTCCCCTTTCAAGTTGCCCGCACATTTGTTGTTCCTTCTGTGGAGAACCTCACATTTTAACCTAACTGCTTCTCATCTAGACTACGCCTTAAAGGCCCTTGCCTCTCTGGTACCTTCAGCATTCCTCAGTTACAATGTAACAGACGGTTATCAGGAACCTGCAGGTAGTTGTGATATCTGGAAACAGAGATCTAGCTTGGTTAGGCGATGAGGACAAATGCTTCCACTCATGTAGCTCAGAGCCTAATAGCAGAGACAGAAATCATCAAATGATCAACACATAAAAATGCACTTTAGGGTCAATGAACTGGTGGGTAAAGGCACCAGCTGCCAAGCCCAATGGCCTAAGGCCTAGTTCTGGGATTCAGTGGAAGGAGAAAACAGACTCTTGCAAGTGGCCCTCATGATGTCTACATTTACAAAATAAATAAGTACATTTTTTTTATTTTAAAATTTGAACTTTACCATGAAATGGAAGTATGTGATGCTTTGAAGGGCTCGAATAGCACAGGAGATGATGAGTAACCTAGACCTACAGACTGATCTGGAATTAACACTAAGAGTTGCAAGCAGAGGCAGGCCCGTGAGTTCAAGGCAGGCTCTGTGAGTTCGAGGCCAGCCTGATCTACAAAAGGAGTTCTAGGACAGCCAGGGCTGTTATATAGAGAAATTCTATCTCAAAAACCAAAAACCAAAATAAATAAATAAATAAATAAATAAATAAATAAATAAAACCAAAAAGGGATGGCTGAAAAGGGATGGTGAAGGGTGGAATAAAAAAGAACCTACAAAGTTGCCAATGTGCAGCTACCGAGGTCTTATTTTCTTCTCATTTCTTTTTCAGATGGGCTGACTGGAACTCACATGTTCAGTCCTGGGCAAGTTGAATTTGAGATAACTTTAAGATCTGATGTGGAGGTACAGAGCTAAACAAAGAATTCTCAACTGAGGAATATCAAATGGCTGAGAAGCACCTGAAAAAATGTTCAATATCCTTAATCATCAGGGAAATGCAAATCAAAACAACCCTGAGATTCCACCTCACACCAGTCAGAATGTCTAAGATTAAAAAATTCATGGGGCAGCAGATGCTGGTGAGGATGTGGACAAAGAGGAATAGTCCTCCATTGTTGGTGGGATTGCAAGCTGGTACGACCACTCTGGAAATCAGTCTGGTGGTTCCTCAGAAAATTGGCCATAGTACTACTGGAGGATCCCGCAATACCTCTCCTGGGCATATATCCAGAAGATGTTCCAACTGTTAATAAGAACACATGCTCCACTATGTTCATAGCAGCCCTATTTATAACAGCCAGAAGCTGGAAAGAACCCAGATGTCCCTCAACAGAGGAATGGATACAGAAAATGTGGTACATTTGCACAATGGAGTACTACTCAGCTATTAAAAACAATGAATTTATGAAATTCACAGGCAAATGGATGGACCTGGAGGGTATCACCTGAGTAAGGTAACCCAATCACAAAAGAACTCACATGATATGCACTCACTGATAAGTGGATATTAGCCCAGAAACTTTGAATACCCAAGATACAATTTGCAAAACACATGAAACTCAAGAAGAATGAAGACCAAAGTGTGGACACTTTGCCCCTTCTTAGAATTGGGAACAAAACACCCACGGAAGGAGTTACAGAGACAAAG
Organism: Mus musculus; assembly: GCF_000001635.26. Taxonomy (NCBI): domain Eukaryota; kingdom Metazoa; phylum Chordata; class Mammalia; order Rodentia; family Muridae; genus Mus; species Mus musculus. Next base: position 106,715,923 of record NC_000071.6, read on the forward strand.
TTTGGAGCTGAGACTAAAGGATGGACCATCCAGAGACTACCCCACCCGGGGCTCCGTCCCATAATCAGCCACCAAATGCAGACACTATTGCATATGCCAGCAAGATTTTGCTGAAAGGACCCTGATATAGCTGTCTCTTGTGAGGCTATGCCAGTACCTGGCAAACACAGAAGTGGATGCTCACAGTCAGCCATTCGATGGAACACAGGGCCCCCAATGGAGGAGCTAGACAAAGTACCCAAGGAGCTGATGTGGTCTGCAACCCTATAGGTGGAACAACAATATGAACTAACCAGTACCCCAGAGCTTATGTCTCTAGCTGCATATGTAGCAGAAGATGGCCTAGTCGGCCATCATTGGGAAGAGAGGCCCCTTGGTCTTGCAAACTTTATATGCCGCAGTACAGGGGAACACCAGGGCCAAGAAGTGGGTGTGGGTGGGTAGGGGAGTGGGGGAGGGTATAGGGGACTTTCAGGATAACATTTGAAATGTAAATGAAGTAAATACTTAATAAAAAAATTGGAAAAAAAAGATCTGATGTGGAAATGTCACATGGGCAATTGTGTACACAGGTCTGTGACTCTAGGGATGGAGACAGAAATTTGGGAGCTATCAGCCCATAGATCGTACCCACAGGCATGTCTTATGGCACTCAGGAGGGGCTGTAGGGAGAGGCAGGGAGCTAGGTCTGACCTTACAAGGTACATTGTTCATCAGGAGGGTGGTCTGTGAATGAAGGCCAGTCTGCTGAGGGAGAAGTAGTTATAGAGGTCAAAGAGGAGGGGCTTAGAAGATGAGCAGAAGAAAGGCTGAACTGAAGAAGTAGGGAAATCAAGTGTGTTGTAAGGAGGGCAGCAGAGCCCATGTCAAAATGCCAAGAAGGGGCTAATGCTTTGAAACTGACTAATGAGAATGTATTCAAATAAGATCTCAAAGCTTTTAACTACTCAATAATTTGTCATTGTTTATTTATTGTAATCATGCCTCTTTTCCCCTCCAGAAAAGCCTATGTAAGATGTTCCTTCTTGTCACACTAAACCCCCAACCATTCCTTAGACAGAGGACAGACTCAACTGTATTGATTTGTTCAGATAGGTCTCCTGTGTTCCAGGCTGGCTTCCAAATCACTAGGCAGCCAAGGACAGTCGTGAATTCCTCATCTTCCTGAGAGCTGAGGTTATAGGCATATAGGCGGTCATGCCTGCTCTACTCAGTGCTGGGGACCATAGCCAGGCCATGAGCACAATACTGACCTACATCCCAGCTGAGACTCAGTTTTCAAGATTCCTTCTCTAACTGAACTGTAAAGAGACCAGAGAAAAAGAAGCCTGGCAGCATTTTTTAGGTTAGCACTAATTATAGACTCACAGATAAGAAACTGGCGGCGAGGGGAGACAGGTTGTTTCCCTTATCCATTGTTCAAGCTAGAACTCTTGTTTGGTGTTACAGTTTAAAATCTGATTTCATGGACTTCTTATCAAACAATTGAAAACATCCTCCAGCCCCCTAAAACATATCTGGCTTTTAAAAATCCATCATCCAACTCTGTTAAAATATGCATTAAAGCAAGTGGGTGAGGGAGTTGAGAGCACGCTGGCATGAGGAAGGTCCCCTTTTACCTAGTTTCTACATGTTTAGTTATCCTATTCGTTTTAACGGAGTTTATAGATTTGAGGGATATTAATCTTTTGTTGATTGTAGGTCATAGATACTTTCTCACAGCATTTATCTTTGTGTGTGTGTGTGTGTGTGTGTGTGTGTGTGTGTGTGTGTGTGTGTGTGTGGTTTTTCGAGACAGGGTTTCTCTGTATAGCCCTAGCTGTCCTGGAACTCACTTTGTGGACCAGGCTGGCCTCCAACTCAGAAATCCTCCTGCCTCTGCCTCCCAAGTGCTGGGATTAAAGGCATGCACCACCACACCCAGCTAGCATTTATCTTTTTAACTGTGTTTATTTAAAAACAACTTTACGGCAGTGTAATTTACATAGCGCAAAACTTACTGAGCATAATACATTTACATGTCTTCTGTATTGTTTTGGGGGGTTGCTTTGAGACAGTTCTCTTGTATCCTAGGCTGCTCTAACTCCCTTTGTAGCCATCGATAGTTTTGAGTTCCTGATCTTCCTGCCTCTTCCCCACGAGAGCTGAGATCACAGGCATGTACCACTCACTGTACCCGAAAAATACACGGTTGTGCAAACTATGGTACAATCAAGTTTCAGAGCACCTTTCTCATCCTACATGTTCCCTCATGTCTATTTGCCCCAATCTCTTCTACCCAAGGAATGTGTGCTCCATCTTCTGTCTACGTGCCTTGCCCAGGCCAACAGCATCCTTCAAGTTGAGCCTTCTGTGCACAGCCTCACTCACTGAGCATGGGGGTTGTGCGATCTGCCTACGGGGGTGCATTGTAAGACCGTTGCTTCTTTCCTTTATTCATTATATGGATGCAGCCACAATACTTCTCGTGGACAAGGTCTCGGGCACTGATTTGATTGTTCCAACTTTCATCTGTTACTAGTGATGCTATTGTGAAGGGGTTTATAGATGCATTTTAATTTCTTCTGGGTAAGTAAAGAAGAACAGATTACCTGTTCTACACAGTAGTTCTAAGTGATTAGTTCATTATTTGTATACATGCATGCTTGTGGGGCACACATGTTTATGTGGATGTGAGGGAACAATGGCAGGCTTGGGTGTCACTCCATGGCCATTAACCTCTTCTGGTTTTGGTTTTGGTTTTGGTTTTTGTCTTTGGTAGGATCCTCACTGGCTTCGAACTCACTAATCAGGCCAGGCTGGTCAGCAAGCCACCAGGATCTACCAGTCTCCGTCTCTCCTGGGCTGGCATCACACAGGTATCCTGCTTGCAAGGTAAACCCTTTGTGGACTGAGCCAGCCTCCGGTTTTCTCCTGGTTAAAAGTTGTTTGGGAGGCTGGAGAATGGTTTACTGGTTAAGAGCTCCTGCTGCTCTTTAAGAGGACCCAAGTCTGATGCTCAGCACCCATGTCAGCTGGCTCACAACTGCCTGAATCTCCAAGTCCCGGAGACAAATCATCCTCTTCAGAATTCCCCTGGCACGTTTGTTTTACACACACACACACACTTTTTTCTATTTTTGTCTAGCTGTATTTGTGAATTTTATAATGAGCTTCTCTTTCCTATTGGAAACCCATGAAACAAAAAAAGTAGAATACCACTGTATTAGTCAGGGTTCTCTAGAGTCACTTATGGGTAGTCTCTATATAGTAAGGGAATTTGTTGATAACTTATAGTCTGTAGTCCAACTCCTAACAATCGTCAGCAGCAGCTGTGAATGGAAGTCCAAAGATCTAGCAGTTGCTCAGTCCCACAAAGCAAGCAGTCGAAGAAGAGAGAGAGTAAATCTTCCTTCTTCCAATGTCCTTATGTAGGTCTCCAGTAGAAGATGTGGCCCAGATTAAAGGTGTGTGCCACCATGCCTTTAATCCCAGATGACCTTGAACTCAGAGATCTCCCTGTCTTAAACTTCTGGAATTCATAGCCACTATGCCTCAAGATCTCCATGCCAAGATCCAGATCAGAAACTTGTATCTATCTCCCAGCCTCCAGATTAGGATCCCTGGTCAGCCTTCCAATTCTGGATTGTAGTTCATTCCAGATATAGTCAAGTTGACAACCAGGAATAGCCACAACAACCACTATTGCAAGAACACAAACAACAGAGGCTTATTCATTATTTTTGTTGTTTATTTCTGAGATTGTAATTTAATTACATTTTCCCCTACCCTTTCCTTCCTCCAAACATTCATATATACCCTCTCCCTGCTCTCTTGCAAACTCATGGCCCTTTCTCCCTCCTCCCTTCATTCCCCCCCCATACTAATGTATACATAGATATTCCTAAATAAAACCTGTTATGTCCATATAGTGCAGCAGTTCTATGGATTTTGACCAGTTTAGGGGGTCACATATCAGATATTTAAATTACAGTTCCTAACAGTAGCAAAATTACAGTTATAAAGGAGCAGTGAAATAATTTTATAGTAGGGGCAGGTCACCACAACATGAGGAACTATATTAAAGGGCCCCAACATTAGGAAGGTTGTGACCCACTGATACAGTGTTACTTGTATGTATGCAGGTCTGAGGATTTGGCTCTGGACAGGCAGTTGGCGTGCTCATCTATGAGGAGAGCCACCCCTCCGGCTTTACTCAGTTACCTGAGGATCTGCTTTCATGGTAACAGAAGGTGCCATGCGGGGGCTGGAGAGATGGCTCAACGGGTAAGAACACTGACTTTTCTTTAGAGGACCTGAGTTCAAATCCCTGCAACCACATGGTGGCTCACAAACATCTGTAATGAGATCTGATGCCCTCTTCTAGTGTGTCTGAAGACAGCTACAGTGTACTTACATATGATAATAAATAAAAAAAGAAGAAGGTGCCATGCAAGCTTCCAGAGGAGGTGGGAGACAGCCTTCAGTCCTACACATCAACAGCCAGGAGGGCGTAATAACCCTAAGGGTGCCGTGATGACACACAAACCTTGGAGGTGACCAACAGCTCTCTAGATGGACTTGAAGATGAGCTAAACAACAGAGACACTGTGCCTGGTACTGGATACCTAGCTAAACACGAGTGCCAGTGAAATTATAGTTATCTACATGAAAATCTACAACCTTTAATTTACTGACCCAGCAGAGTGCCTAACAACATTCTACAAGCATTTTCCTTATACCAACAGATACCCCACCCATCACTTAGTTTAAAAAGGTGTTTAGAGTAATCTAGATTTTTTTTTTTATTCTTACTATGTAGTGCTGGCTGTCTTGGAACTTGCTTTGTAAACCAGGCTGGCCTCAAACTAAGAGATCCACCTGCCTCTGCCTCCCAAGTGCTGAGATTAAAGGCATGTACCACTACCACCTGGTTGCTATTTTCAATGTTAATATACACTTTAAAATTAGATTCTGGTCGGGCATAATATCATAGTGTCACAAGCCTTCAATTCTAGAACTTGGGAGGCAGAGGCAGGTGGATCTCTATGAATTCAAGGACAGCCTGGCCTAAATGACAGACAAGCCAGGACTACATAGAGAGATCCTGTCAGAAAAGAAAAGGGAAGAAAAGAAAAGGAAAGAAAAGAAAAGAAAAGAAAAGAAAAGAAAAGAAAAGAAAAAGATTAGAATCATTTTCTAAAAGTAGAGGTGGGGCAAACAAATACTTTTTTTTTAAAGATTTATTTATTTATTATATATAAGTATATTGTAGCTGTCTTCAGACACCCCAGAAGAAGGCATCAGATCTCATTACAGATGGTTGTGAGCCACCATGTGGTTGCTGGGATTTGAACTCAGGACCTCTGGAAGAGCAGTGCATCTGACTGCTAACCGCTGAGCCATCGCTCCAGCCCAGCAAATGCTTTTTTAAGGTCTGAGTTGAATCTACTACTCAGTTTGAGAAGATCTATCATTGCAACGGCATTTAGTCCTCCAATTCATGAATGTGGTTCGTTCAGTTCAGAAGAGGGCATCTGATTCCACTTCCTGGTGCCCCTTTATTACTTGAACTATAATTTTATTTTTATTTTTTCCTTTCTCAGCTTGCTCCTTTTCATTAAAACGTTCTTCATAAGACTAAACCAGAAGAGAAAGTCTCTGCTGGGCTTTTTTGAGCCTTCTTTTGTCAACACAGTTAATATAGGTCTCTTTACCTTAGCTTCAGGTAGACATTTTAGACAATGGCAAAAAGCAGCCACATTCTTCACCAAAATCTCATAAAAACAGTCTCTAGGCCACATACTAAAAGTCTTCTTCTCTGAAACCACTTGAGCTAGGTCCCCAAAGTCAAAACATCCTCAGGGACTGTCTTCCATGCTTCCACCCGTGTGGCCCCGTAAGTCCCACTCAAAGCTTTCTGCTGCTTTACAAAGTCCCCAAATCCACGTTGCTCCAAGCAAAAGCCTGGCCAGGCTTATCACAGCAATACCCCAATCCTTGGTCCCAACTTCCATCTTAGTTAGGGTTTGCATCACTATAAAGAGACAGTATGATCAAGGCAACTCTTATAAAGGACAACATTTAATTGGAACTGGCACCGAGGTTCAGTCCATTATCATCAAGGAAGGAATGATGGCAGTGTCCAGGCAAGCATGGTGTGGGAAGAGCTGAGAGTTCTTCATCTTCATCCAAAGGAAGCCAGGAACAGACTGTCCTCAGGCAGCTAGGATGAGGGTCTTTAAGCCTACCCTACAGTGACATACCTACTCATTCAGGGCCACACCTTCTAATAGTGCCACTCCCTGGGCCAAGAATATACAAACCATAACATCCTCTTTTCTCCAAAAGTCTTTTACCATATGCCATATTCTTCAATGATGGTGCCTTTCTCAGTAGTTACTAGCTCCCAATAAATTTAAGGGTTATACAGTGAAATATTGGAAAGTGCTCTCACTTATTTAGAACATTTCTGACACTGTTTACTGTGGGAAAGAGAAGGGCATGTAGATAGAGTGTGGGCTCAGGGGGCAGGGAGTCCTATCATGCACTGCTATACAGCTTCTCTCTTTGCTTAAGATAATTATAAGAAAGGATCAGAAAATTAGTCCTTCTCCATCGATATTAAATATATCACCTTATAGGAAATAAGCATTGAAGTGGTGACTAGTTTACAGTTATTGAAAAAAATCAATGAAAAATTCTGGAATACTTGTTTATGACTTTAATACATAAAGAACGGGTGAAGACGTTGCTGACTTTTAAGAAGTTTTTACCTTAAGTCTGTTCTTGCATTTTAATGATAATTATCTTGAGATGGTTGTTTTCACCCAAACCAAAAAAAGTTCCCACTAAAGGATGTCAGTTAAATGTCAACCACGAAGTCCCTCGGTTATAACTATGATAAGAAAGCCTTGTTTTGTTTTGTTCTGCTTTGTGTTTTGAGAAAGGGTTGCTCTTTGTAGTCCTGGCTGTCCTGGAATTTGCTCAGTGGACCAGGCTGGCCTCGAACTCACAGAGATCTCTGCCTGCTTCTGCTTCCTGAGTGCTGGGCTCAGCTAGGAAATTTGTTTTTTTCTTTTTATGATGCTGAATGTCAGTTGATATTTCATGTCAGCGTGATGGGATTTGTAGTTATTATGAAAACATGCCTTTGGGTGTGTCTGTGAGGACGGTTCCAGAAAGCTTTCACAGAGCAGGGAAGACTGCCCTGAGTAAGGACAGTACCATCCCATAGGCTGGGAGCCCAGAGAAAATAGAGGGGAAGCCAGCTGGAGACCAGCACCCATCTTTCTCTGTTTCCTGGAAGCCTCTGCAGTGCAACCAGCTGCCTCACACATCGTGACTGCCCTGTCGTGGGGCCCTGCTGTACCCTCAACTTGTGAGGCAGAACTCCTAGGAATGCTCTGTTAGTCATTGTGTGCACAAATGACCCATGCTGCCAAATTGTTCTCCACATGGTGTCAACGACTTTTTTCTTCTTATGATGTTTCTGATTGGGGGAAAAACACATTTTCACTAAGATAGATAGATTTTTATTGGAAGAAGAGGAGGAGGAAGAGGAGGAGGAGGAGAAGGGAGAGGAGGAGGAGGTGAAGAGAAGCAAGCAAGCAATAGCCTGCAGAAAATAAACTGTAGCACTCCATAGCTCCTTTTCCAGAACTGCTAGAGAGAATGAGATGCAGCAGATATAATAATACTTTACATGTCACACAGTCAGTGCTTTACATTACCAGGGTCACACAGTCAGGGCTTTACATGATCAGTGTCACATAGTCAGTGCTTTACATTATCAGTTTAAGTTACTAAAGAGAGGAGTGAAAAGGGAGAAGATAGAAATCTAGCCCAACAACGTTCCTAAATCTACAGCATTTTCTCAAATAGAAAGGGAAACATTTGGGGGCTGGTGAGATGGCTCAACGGGTAAGAGCACTGACTGTTCTTCCGAAGGTCCTAAGTTCAAATCCAGCAATCATATGGTGGCTCACAACCATCCGTAACAAAATCTGATGCCCTTTTCTGGAGTGTCTGAAGACAGCACAGTGTACTTACATATAATAAATAAATAAATCTTTAAAAAAAAAAATAAAAGGATACATTTTTTAAAAGCCCTGATACTGTTACTGACAGTACATCTACAGCATTACTAATGAACCATATTAGGATAGGATTTAAATATTTCCACATAATCAGGAAAAAGAACAAAGGAAAAATATTCCATATATTTAATAACTTTCACAGAAGGGTTTTATTAATAACAGAGTGGTAATTAATAACTTTAGCTGGAAAGGAAGTTTTACAAAAACAAAAAGCAGAGCCCTCCGAAACTGTGAGCAGAAGCATCTTTCCTATCTCCTTGCATCTGTTGGGTATTTTGTTGTAGAGCTGTAGAGGTAACACATACCCTCTATGTCTTTTTCCATGAATACATAGATACGATGAACCTTCCCTTTTCACTTAAAGGAAGCACTTCATAGCTCTCCCTTTCATCCAATTACAAATATCTTTGCCTTGTGCTTTGGGGTCATTATTCAGTAAATTCGGGGTGACTTGGAACACCAGAGCAGTGGACCAAATAACCATGAAAACCATCAAGTAGCTAACAGGCCAGGTGCATGCGGCATGTATGTGCTGGGTGTGTAGGGGCAGCAGAACACAGTGAGACTCCATCACACTTCCCAGAGCAGCATGGAATTTCCAAGACTTACTTCTCTCCTGCAGCTGTCCATGTAGCATAGGAATGCTATAATCTGTCTTCATTTCTTCACTTGACTGAGTGCAGACTAGGGGGTTCTTGGAAGTTAAAGGGCACTCATTCATGTGAATGTGCACACAACTGTGGACAAAGAAATGCTAAGCACTTGCTGTATACAAGCCCCAGGGGACCTGGGGACTGTCCAGTGTGTGGAATTTCAGCCTAGCAGGGAAATTGATGTCATGTTTGCAATTGCATTATAACATCACTGCTGTGGGGATGTGCCCATCAAACTCAAGTGGGTCAAAGATGAGTCCCCAAGATAAAGTCACATATAGGAGGTTGAAGTCATATATAGGAGTTTGAAAGTTCCTCTACTGGCCTTGTATGGGGTTTGCGATCAGCCCTGGCTTTCCTCAGTCTGTACTTCTTACTAATTATAGAATTTAGACACGTGTAACCTTGCTTAGACTAAAGCTTCCTTTTCTGGAATATTGGGATAATGAGTCCCTCTCCTCTGGCTTACTGTGAGGATAACGTTAAAGAATAAAACAAGATACCCAGCCAGTGGTCACTGTCTTGAAAACAAACCAACAAAGAAGGCTGCTATAATCCATGTGTCCTGTGTCGACAAGTGGCACCTGTGTATCAGGCACTTGGAAAGACTTGCCGTGCCTTTCGGTTGACTTTAAATATGTGCTGATTACTTACTGTATGGATTACCAGCAATGTCCTTTGTCTTAATCAAATTCTTGTCTCTAGGGAGACAGTATTTGTTTTGGTTCGGTTTTAGTCAGTGGTTTATCTGGACCTTCATTCAGGTTTGTGATAACGTAAAACATCATGGTAGAGGGCATGAAATGGAGCCTTTCTGAAAGCACGGAAGATTGAGGAACAGGGCAATACCTTCAAAGACACATCTCTGAGTAGACCTCAATTCTCAATATCCCACTTAACCCTATTATCCCATCCACAGAAGGATTAATCCATTGTGGAGGAGGGAACCTTTGTAACCCAGTCACCCTCCCTGTAACTCCAGGCCCATCTTAGCTTACTCGGGATCACGCCTTCAACACATGAACTAGGGTTGGGGCACATTTTAGATTCACACTGGAACAACCCTAAAAGATCAATAGATACAAAGATAAGGGTCACGTGGCCCCATGTCTTCTTCCTGCAGCATCTGGACTGCCCTTCAGTAACTTCTCAGGCACTCAGCTCTCTGTCCTTGTCAACAGAAGATAGAAAATGAACATCTGTAAAGATCATTTACAAGAAAGGAGAAAGAAGGACTTTATAGGGCTTATCAACTGTGTGTGACAAAAGAACAGAATGTTTATAATCTGGAAATCATATGTGGATACTAGTAATGTTGCTTTTAAGTACTATCTTAACATGGTAGAAGTCCCTCAAAGAGATATCTTGTTAAAATGATTACTATAACTGCTTCAGCATTCTTTAGATTATGAGCGCCTCAGCAGCAAAATCTTTAGGTAAATAGGAGGTCTGTTACTACAGTGTTCTTTCAAACCTGTCCTGACACCCTATCCACCAAATGACACTCTGCTTGAGTCATCTCTGAGTCCAGTTGGCTGGAGCACTAGTAACCAGCCCTGGAGATGGCATCTCTCCAGTGTCCCTCAGGCCCAGTCCTTTACCATAATAAACCTGGAGCAGCCACCTAACTGCCAGTCTTAATCCATTTTAATTCTATCTACATGACCCGAAAGAGCTTGTTGGGAAATCTGATCAGAGACTGGGCATGGTGCACACAGCCACGATCTCAACACTCAGGAGACAGTGGCAGGAAGACCCAGAATTCAAGGACAGCTTGGGCTACACGATGATATACACATATACGTGCATGCGCGCGCGCGCGCGTGCGTGCGTGCGTGCGTGCGTGCGTGTGTGTGTGTGTGTGTGTGTGTGTGTGTGTGTGTGTGATTATCCCAGCCTCAAGGAGTGGGAGACATGGGGAGACAGGAGGATCCTTAGACTCAAAGGCCCCTGAGAATCTACAAGGTAGAGAGTGATTGCGGAAGGTGTCTGACATCAACCTCTAGCCTCCACCTGTGCATAAACAACCCCCTAGCCACTCCCTCAGCATACATTAAATAAGATAAAAATGTAGTCTATCACCTCTGAGGCAGAGAGGCCCCAATACCTAATGCACACAGATCCCTGGAACCTCTGAATGAGTTCTATTAGCTGGGCTATTGCAGAAGACACACTTTAATCACATATATAACAGAGAGGGGACTGAAGGGATGGCTCAGTGGATAAGAGTGCTTGCTGCTCTTCCAGAGGACCAGAGTTTGGTTCCCAGAACCCATAATCAATTGGGTGGCTCACAACTGCCTGTAACTCCAGGCCCAAGGTCTCTGACACCCTCTGCTGGTCTCTGCAGATATCCTTATACATGTAGCACATACTCACATAGAAACATAAGTGAAAATAAATCCTTTTTAAAAAATAAAACAAGTTTGGGTTAGTGAGATGGCTCAGCAATTAAAATGTTTAATAAAGAAGTCTGGGAACTTGATTCCTGAGCCCCAGGGACAAGAAGGAGTGATGTAAGTCCCCTCTGAGTGTCCCTCTGACCTCCCTATGGGAGCCATCATATACACACAAGGATACTAAAAAAATAGAAAATAGAAAAATTTCTCCAGCAACACAAAAATGGAAGGAACTGCACCAAGGAGGCTAGAGAGGAGGAGATGGGTGGGGTTCATGTTCCCTCGCTGGTTGTAAGAACCACATGCCAGCACTGACCCAGCAGCAGAGCTGAGCTTGTTACTCACATCCAGGGCAAAAGCCACCCACTTTGTCTCATCAAATTCAGGCAAATTTTCTTTTGTTCAATTAATAAATAGTTATTTATTGAGCACCTACTGTCAGATGTAGTTTTAGGTGTCATGACTATGTATGCTTGTGTATGGCATATGTGTGTATGAATGTGTGTGAGTGAGTGTATATGTGTGTGAGTGTATATGTGTGTGAGTGTGAATGAATGTGTATGTGTATGAGTGGGTATGGTATATGTGTGTGACTGTATGTGTGTATGTGTGTGACTGTATGTCTGTGTGTATGTGTGTGACTGTATGTGTGAGTGTGAATAAATGTGTATGTGTGTGAGTGTGTATGTATGTGAGTGTATATGTGTGTGACTGTGTGTGAGTGTGTATATGTGTATGTGAGTGTGTATGTGTGTATGTGAGTGTGTATGTGTGTGAGTGTATATGTGTGTGAGTGTGTGTGTATATGAGTGTGTATGTGTATGAGTATGTATGTTTGTGAGTGTATATGTGTGTGAGTATGTATTGTGCGACTGTGTATGTGTATATATGATGTATGTGCAGGTGGACTCATCGGTGTGGAGTCCAGGAGAGGATGTTAGGAGTCCTGTGCTGTCACACTCCACCTCATTCCCTTGAGACAGGGTTTCTCATGAAACCTAGAGCTTGCCAATTTTTGACAAGGCTGGCAGTCAGTGAGACACATGATAAATTTTCCGTATCATTACCTCTACCCCCCACCCCCCACCCCATGGAGGTAAGGGGCGTGCACAGTGACACCCGGTGTTTCACCTGGTCACTGGAGATCTGCGCTCAGGTCTCCATGTTTGAACAGCAAACTGTCTCACTCAGGGAGTCATGTTCCCTGCTGGAACAAAACTTTCAATAGCCCAACCTCTCATGGAGCTTGAAGGGACTCGGGCCAGCTTGAGTGTGGAGAGCATGGCTCTGGCAGGCCTTGCCCTTCTCCCCCATTCCCTCTGCCTTGATAAAAAGCTTTAGATGACATTCCTAGAGCCAGCCCCCAAGGTCTATTTGGCCACTTCCTCTTCCTGATGCTGACTACCAAGGTCCAACTATCAAAGTATTGAAATCCAGCAGTTGAAAGCCTCCTTCGACTCACCTAGTTACCATGCCCAATTAAAATTAAGCAGTCATCCTAACATGGGTTTTCCTTTATAAAATTTTCCTGTGTGCCTTGTCTGTCTCCTCTCTATCCAGAGGCAGTCCCCCTCTGAGACAAATACCCCTCCTCCTTCTCCCTTGTTCCCGTCCCCTTCTCCCTCATTCCCTATCTCCTGTCTTTGTCTCTTATCCCCTGCGCTCTGTCCCTCCGGAGCAAATGAATCTCCTTTGTGCTGAGAACTTGGTCTTGGGAGTCCTGAGCTGATACTCTTCAGAGCAGCGAGAATAACTCTGCTCCTCAGGCTTGCAGAACGTTCATTTTCCCACCAAGTCTTCTCGCCAGCCCTGGAGTTTTGATTTTATACTAAACACAAAAAGAATCCATTGGGAAGACAGTGCATGAGACAGGCAGGCAAGTGATTGGCATGTAAGGGCCTTGGTCTGGCTTCCCCTTCAGAAGGGCTGTGGAGGAGTACAGTAGAGAAAGGGAAGACCAGGAGAGACCTAGGTAGGGATGGAGGCAGCACAGCTGGAACTGAGATCGGAAAGCAAATCCAGAGTATTTTCCAATAGGTGGACAGGAGAGGAAACCCATCAGCCTCCTTAGCAGCAACTACCCAATGCTTCCTCTCACGCAGAGCGAAACAGAGCAAGTCTCTGACCAAATCAGAAACTTTTAGGTTGAATGACTTGAAAGTCTTGCTTCTACAAAGCAAAAGAGTATGAAATCAGTAACTTCACTGGACCAAACAGGTGAGAGAGTTTCCAAACCCGGCCCTTGAAGAGGCTGCACAGACACAGAAAGGTCAGGTTTGCTTGTCATCCCATAATTCTTTGTAAGACAAACCCAAGGTTACTCCATTTCCAAAAGGAAAAACTTTGATTGTAGTAAATAAAAAACAAATATAAAGATTGGTGTTTCAGTGATTGCTTGGGTACTCATTTTGCTTTATACCTACTTAAAGAACAAAAGGAAACAATGACGACGACAACAACAACAACAAATCTTTTATAAACACTACTGTTCAAACAGTGAAAATGTAAACTTTACAAAAAGCTTCTCTACTGTTTCTTTAGACGTTGCAAATCTAAATTTATTTAAATTTTTGTTTGTTTTTTGGTTTCTTTTTTTAAAGATTTATTTATTTATTTACTTTTAATAATATGGGTACACTTTTGCTGTCTTCAGACACACAAGAAGAGGGTATCAGATCCCATTACAGATGGTTGTGAGCCACCATATAGTTGCTGGGAATTGAACTCAGGACCTCTAGAAGAGCAGTCAGTGCTTTTAACCGCTGAGCCATCTCTTCAGCCCCCAATATTTTTGGTTTCATAAGACATGGTTTCTCAGCCGGGCAGTGGTGGTGCACGCCTTTAATCCCAGCACTTGGGAGGCAGAGGCAGGAGGATTTCTGAGTTCAAGGACAGCCTGGTTTACAGAGTTCCAGGACAGCCAAGGCTACACAGAGAAACCCTGTCTCGAAAAACAAAAACAAAAAACAACAACAACAACAACAAAAACAAAAAACCAAAAAAAAGACGCTAAGGAGAATCAGAACCAACAAGAGCTCTCAACCATTGACTCTGCCCACTGTTTTCCTCTATGAAACAAGACAGCTTTCCTTTACACGCTTCTCTCATTCTCTTGGCAGACAATTTCCCTGCTTTTTCATATGTAAAAGGTCCCTGGGGCGGGGGGGCAGGGGGGAGATGGACGACCATCTGATTAATTTAGCTCCACACATCTAGTTTTTAATCTAATCTACTGAGCATAAAATGCATAGGGTAAATATGGCCATAAGAGTTTTGTGTTGGCTAGTTTTAGGCCAAGTTGGCACAAGCTGGGGTCATCAAAGAGGAGCGAACCCCAATTGCGAAAATGCCTCCAAAAGATTCAGCTGTAGACAAACTTGTAGAGCATGTTTTAAGTTTGTGATTTATGTGACAGGGCCCAGCCTATTGTGGGTGAGGCCACCCCTGGGCTGTGGTGCTGGGTTCTACAAAAAAGCAGGCTGAGCAAGGCAGAGGAAGCAAGACAGTAAGCAGCACTTCTCCGTGGCCTCTGCATTGGCTCCAGCCTCCAGGTTCCCTCCCTGTGTGAATTCCTGTTCTGACTTCCTTTAATCATAAACAGTGATGTGGAAGTGTAAGCTGAATCAACCCTTTCCTCCCCAACTTGCTTTGGTCATGGTGTTTCATTAGGGTGACAGCAGCCTTGGCCAAGACAAGTATGATCTTGTGAGGGCTAGTGAAATAACTCACTGGGAAAAACACTAGCTGGCATGTTTTAACAGCTTGAGTTTGATCTCCAGGACCCACATGTAGGAGAGAATGTGCTCCTGCAAGTTGTCATCTGAATGTCACACATGTGCACTGCCATATGTACACTGTCATATTGCACTGTCTCATGTGCACTGTCACATGTATACTGTCTCATATGCACTGTCTCATGTGCATTGTCATATGTGCACTGCCACATGTGCACTATATATGCTCACTGCCACATATGCACTGTCACATGTGTACTCTCTCATGTGCATTGTCACATATGCACTGCCACATGGGCATTATATATGTGTACTGTCACATGTGCACTGTCATATGTGCACTGCCATACGTGTACCGCTGTATGTGCACATCCCAACAAATAAAAAAATACAATATTATTTAAATTTTTCCTGAAAAGAGTTTGCTTTTGTTTGTGAAGGACAATAGTCCTGTATTTATATGTGCTTGTGACTGTTCATGTGCGTGTGCATATCTGTGTGTGTTTTGGGGAGGGGTTCATTGACTCTATGAATAGTGTTCAACTACCTAATGTATATCATAGTCCTGTATGTTTTTAGTTCTCATTAGTTCCATCTACAGAACATTTTGAAATGTATTGCTTCAATCCAGATTTGTAATGTTTGTGTTACTACATACTGTAAATATGTATTTTGCACACACTAAGACAAACAGGGTAAGAGAAAAATGTTATAATAATATTGTTATAAATGTTGGGAATAAATTAACAATGTCAAAGCTTTTGTTTTTACAAAATATCTATGTGGTAGTCTTAAAAATGACCTGCAAAGGGACCTCATACTAACATCAGAACCTATGAGGACTACCTTAGCGGACACTTTGCAGAAGTTTACTAATAATCTTAGGATGAGAAGATTTTCCCGAGCATATTAGTTCATACTCCTGAATATCCTTATGTGGGAAGAGCAGTGGGTCATGCTTTACTGAGAGGAAGGCCACAGATGGGAGAAGCAGGGGCCAGAGTGATAGAGTGGATAGACACAGGAACAGTTCAGAACCCATGCGACACAGGAGCCACTAAGGCTGAGAAGGGAACCAGATTCCTGCTGGGGCTGCCAAAAGCAATCCATCATTCCAGTGAGACATAAACTGACTTTGGACTTCTAAGTTTCGGAACAGGTCTGTAAAAGAGGATATTTGCTTTGTGTTAGGACACCGTGGATGTTGTAATTATCCACGACCAACACAGACACTAGCATACATAATCCTGGCTTTAGGAGTTAAATCTTATGGTTCCTTATATGTATCCAAACTAGCAGAGAGCTTTCTCTGGCTAGGTATGCTCATGGATGTGGCCTTTTAACTCTGTGTAGCAATCTTTGGCACAGCACCATAATGCTTGGGAAAGGTAGACATCATGTCTAACTACTTCTGTCAGCTTTAGCTTGATCACCCAGCTTTAGGATGGTTTCCCAAGCACTTTGTTTTGGGCCCACCAGATCCTCACACTCCTCTGAGAGGAGTGTGGTGCCGATGGGCAAGGAAACTGATGTTCTACAGCTCTGGCTGTAGCCTCATACCCACAGGAATGTGGGCATTGCCCTCACCAATGAAGTACCCATAAGTATATATTAGGAGTCATTAAAAAATATAGGACAGAGGACGCTCCGGACAATTCCATGTTGGGAAACTGTATATTTTCGTAGAACTGAAGTGACATGAGCTTTGAATGAAATCTTAGAGGTCCAGGATGAGATGAGTGTCCCAGGCTGAGGGACAGTGGTGCTCAGGTTCTCCTGTACAGTTGTCCTGTGCAGTTGTCCTGTACAGTTGTCCTGTGCAGTTGTGTAGTCTAATACACAGCAGTTAGTGGTAGGTGGTTACTTAGGTCCTTTGTCACAAATTTGGTTATAAAAATTATGAGGATAAAACAGTGTTGAAAGAGTATTATGGTGACATATATAGATTCAAAGACCCACCAACTACATTGTCATACAACTGTGTATCCAAATACTCAAGTAAGAAGGCAGCAGTATACACTATTGAGGATCCTAGAGGTGCTAATAAATTGTCTTTATGCAGTTATTTCCAAAGTTGGATTTGCAATAAAATCAGAAGTTATATGACTATATATTCAAATATAATGCATGCGTATGTGTGTATATAGTGTGTATAGTGAGATGATTAGTATGTGTAAGTGTATATATAGTGTATATGGTGTGTGTGTATGGTGTGTGTGGGGGGGGGTGTATGTGAGTATATAGTGTGTATGGTGAGATGGTGAGTATGTATAAGTATATATATAATGTATATGGTGTGTGTGTATGTGTGTGGTGTATGTGTGTATATAGTATTATGGTGTGTATATGTAAGTGTGTATATAGTGTATATGATGTGTGTGTGTGGTGTATGAGTGTATATAGTATGTATGGTGTGTATATGTGAGTGTGTATATAGTGTATATGTGTGTGTGTGTGTTTGTGTGTGTGTGTGTGTGTTTGTGTGTGTGTGTGTGTGTGTGTGTGTGTGTGTGATGCTGGAAATGGAACTTAGGCTTCCACCAAGGTCTATCAGTGAGCCTCACCCCCGGCCCACTAAGATACTGTCATAGTGCCCACAGACTATCAAGTGCCTTCCTCTATCTTGGAAATAATTGTTTACTGTTGGGTTTGCTTTGTTCTAAAAACTGTGAACGTGGTTTTGCTGATTAAGGGATATTGGATTTGTAATTTAAATTATACTTGGCGGTTTAAATTTCCCCATTCACCTGATAATTGGATTTCCAGTGTCTAGATTTTTATGAAGGTTAGGCTGTCAAGCATTCTTAGGGTTTTTAAAGTTTTATACACTCTTTATGGTAATTTAAGTATGCAAGTAAGGATGTCATGAATATGTATTGTAAGGATGAAGCAAATGAGAAGATGCGCTGAGAAATGAGGTCTCGCTCCATAGCCGAGAGCTTTGCTGGTATCCCAGGTGAGATGGCTTTTGGAAAGAGGCATTTCTGGGAATATATAAAATCTAATTTAGAGCCACATCTTAGTTTGGTTTTCACAAACTTCTCTCATAAGAATTACCTGCAGAGCCTATCGCAATGAATAATACACGACTTGACCCCCAACATGCTATTTGCTAATCTTGGGGCCGGTCTCCAAAATCTTTATTTCTGGCAAAGGATAAAGACTGTGCATATCCCCATTCCATGGTACTCAGGCTTGACTGAATTTAAACCCATCTCCCCAGTTCATTTGTGAGAGATCTTAGTGAGCTTTTATTAATGATTTATAATGTGCTTCATTTCTATGGTCAAGAATGACAGAGCAGTTCTTTTCAAACTAATATGTATTAGGAGGTGACAGAGGGCTTAGGAGATCCTTCCTTGTTACAGTGCTTGCAGAGAATTTGATCCCCAGAGCCTGGACTCATATAGGAGTGTGGTGGTACATGGTCACCACGTCCATTCTGGAGAGGCTAAGCCAGGTCCTTGGGACTCAATAGATAGCCTATTCTACTTTGCAAACTCCAGGAGAGTGAGAGGCCCTGTTCTAAGGTAAATGAAAACAAAGAAACAAGAAACAATACAGATGGTACCCGAGGAGTGGCACCTGCAGCTGCTCTCTGCTCTTCATAGCATGTGACTGCATGAACATGCGCGCGCACGCATGCATACACACACACACACACACACACACACACACACACACCACATACCACACACAAGAAAAACACATGCCATACACCCACACCACACCCACATACCACACACACCACATACCACACACTACAAAAACACATGCCATACACCCACACCACACCCACATACCACACATACCACACACATTATACATTTACATCACATAAATATACCACACACATCACACAAACACATACATACCACACATACAGACACAGAGACATAGACACACACATACACACACCACATACTACACAAATTACACAAACACATATACACCACACACACAGACACACATACTACACATAACACACATCACACAAACACATACACAGCACACACACAGCACATATACCACACACATCGCACAAATACATACCACACACACACAAGACACATACACACATGCATGCATACACACATTCTCTGTCTGTCTCTGTCTCTGTTTCTCTCTCTCTCTCTCTCTCTCTCTCTCTCTCTCTCTCTCTCTCGTCTTTTCACTGACTTGGAGAAACCATGTTAAATGCAGAGTTTTGAATTTATAGGTATGCATCTGACTGACACTCCTCAGTTCTGCCAAACTGTGGGGTTCAAACACCACAATAAGTAAAGGAAGAGGGTCCAGGGGTCCCAGGGAATTGAAGATAATTTAAAGAGTTGTAGGCAGATATGAAGTTTTATTCCTTAGCACACTAGTATAGTGGTTAGAATGAAAATGGCCCCCATAGGCCCCCATAGGAGTGTCAGATACAAACCTACAGAATCAAAATCTGAAATTTACATGGTTTCTCCCAAGTCAGTCTGGGTGCATGTTTGATAAACTGTTTAGGAAGGATTAGGAGGGAGGTGTGGCCTTGTTGAAGGAGGTGTGTTATGGGGGGTGGGGAAGGGACTCTGAAGTTTCAAAAGCTCCCTTCAGGCCCAGCGTCTCCTTTTCTTTCTGTCTGCTGCCTTTGGATGAAGATGTAAAGCTCTCAGCTGCTGCTCCAGCACCATGCCTGTCTGCTTCCCACCATGACAGTCATGGATCAATCCTTTAGAACTGTAAGCAAGCCCCCAATTAAATCCTTTCTTTTATAAGAGTTGCCTTAGTCATGGTGTCTCTTCACAGTAACAGAACAGTAACTAAGACAACTGGCCACAGACAGGAGGGCACAGGCACATGCACAGACTGGCACACATAGTTCGAATTAGGCAAATGAGAAGACCTATGCCTCTGACCTTGAAGCTGTATTCATATAAAATCTCTAGGAAAAAAAAGTGATATTCTGCCAGGAAAAACAATATGATTTTATATCACTGTTTACTTTTGGTTTCCCCAGAACCCAGTGTTAGCCATGTTTTAACTGACACATAGCCGTATCAGCACCCTATTATCTAAGCATAAACTGGCCCATTTGGACTTCTGTCCACTTCACAAACTTCCAGGTACTGCCTGGGCTGCCATTGTGAAGGCCTGAGTAGTGTTGTGAGAATTCCTTCCTTAGAGAAACCTAACGTGCCTATCCTCCTTATATGTCTCTAACCACAAACAGTTCCATCTAAGTTCATCCTGGGGAGCCAGTGAGTTTATCGTTCTTATGCACAGAGCATGGATGAAGGGCTATTTACAGGACTGCAGAGAACACAAAGCCAGTCCCAGCATAGATGACATCTGCCCCATAGCCACAAGGATAGAGTCCCTCTTGCATTAACCTTCTCCAGCCTGCATACATGACTCTGAGGTCATGTGCAGTAGGACTAGAATTGCATACCAGTGGCTGGGAAGAGCAGGAAGGAGCAGCTAGAATCTCAGAGGAGGGTCCAATGACCCTCCCCGCCGTCTCCTCTGAGGGCGTGAAAGCCGTCAAAGGCTGGCTTGCTGCTGACCATCTCTTGCAAGCAGAAACAGCTGATTTGGTACAAATGGAAACTGTTTCCCTGGGAGGATTGAGTAGCCAAGCCTTGGGGATGGTTCATAATAAAGACAGAAGGAAACTCAGTTCTCTGAGCACTTGCAGGTACAAGCCTTCAACACAGCCTACCATCATTCCCGACTCACCGCGCTTCCACTATCTTTATTCCCACAGTTTACCATGTGCCCCAAATCACACATCTCAGAAGAAGGCAGGATGAGGGTCAATCTAGAGGTTTCTGAGTGAGCACTTGCCCACTTCACAAGTAGGGGAAACATTTGGTTCTCCGCTTTCCCTTTTGTTATTTAAGATGACCTAGTGGTTGCTCCAGCAAGAGAGATGACCAGGGCCATCTTCTCCGCTTCTGATTCTTTAGCTCAAAATCTTTCCCAAGCTCCTGCTGATTAGAAGTTTATTTCTAACTGAGAAATATCCGTAGGCTCGGACTATAACAGTGAGTGCTACAAGATTCTGGAAAGTCACATAAACAGGGTTCTGGTTTACATAGTCCTCTTTGGGGTGCAGATGGTGTGAGGCTTCTCTGCTTCAGGGTACACTGACATGAACAGAGCTCTATCTGCAGAGCTGAGGCCTTATCCTCAGTATGTTCTTACAGCATTATGTTCCCTGACATCCTGCTATCCTGGAAGGTCTTACCCAGAGGTCACCAGCAATCCCCTGTGCAGGGATAGATCAGATGCACTCCAGAATGAATATGTATTGCTGACATGGGCTCAGCCACGTCAAAAACCCCAGAGCCTCAGTGTCAATGGGAGAGGCAAGACCTTCCCCTGGTCCCAGTCAGAATGTACAGAATCTATCAACCACAGCTTCCTCATGTTGGATTTCTGCAACCTGTGGCTGCTCCCCACAGAGACACCCTGCTGGGATTAGCTAAACCTGCCTCTTTGTTCAGCTGTGTACAACAACCCACCTTCTTGATTCAGAAGTATAAAATAAAAGAGATGAGGTTTAGGCTGCTGCTGGTCTGACTCCATCAGAGCACATGGCCTATCCAGTCCCAGCTTTTCCATCATGTGTGTGTCTGCCCTGTCTTTATTCCTTCTTGGCCCCAGTCAAGTCCAGTGCCATTCAAATCACTGTGGGGCATTTCCCCAAAGCGATCACCCTGAGGTACTCTCTTCATTTCCTATTGCTGTAAAAAGATAGCCAGACAAAAGCAACTCCAGAAGAAAGGGTTTATTCTAGGTTCATAATCCAGGAGCCTGAAGCGGTTGTGCGCTGTTATCTCGCCCACAGCCACAGGCAGACAGAGAAGGGAAGGCACACTCTCAGCTTATTTTCTCTGTTTTTAAATTACTTTTTTTAAAAACATATTTATCTACTTTTTTTATGGGCATTGGTGCTTGCATGTATGTCTGTGTGAGGGTGTCAGATCCCCTGGAACTAGAATTATAGACAGTTGTGAGCTGCCATATGGGTGTTGGGAATTGAACCCGGGGTCCTCTGGAAGAGCAGCCAGTTCTCTTAACTGCTGAGCCATCTCTCCAGTCCCTCACTTCTCTCTCTTTTGTGTGTGTGTGTGGGGGGGGGGGGGGCGGTGCAGTGAACTTTATTGATGGTATTCAAGAGAGTGGGGAGAGCTCCCTAGGCCCTCCTATTATTATAGGGGTCTGGGATGAAAATTGTGAGGGAGATGTTCAGTGTTGGGGCTGAGTTGGGACAGGGACTCCTCAGCAATTGAGGGCCTCTCTCTTGCTCTCAGTGTCCTTGCTGGGAGGGGTGGTCCAGGGCCTCTTACTCCTTGGAAGCCATGTAAGCCATGAGGTCCATCACCCTGATGCTGTAGCTGTATTCAGCATCATACCAGGAGATGAGCTTTACAAAGGTGTCATTGAGAGCAATGCCAGCCCCAGCATCAAAGATGGAGGAATGGGAGTTATTGCTGAAGTCGCAGGAGACAACCTGGTCCTGACTGTAGCCCAGGATGCCCTTTAGTGGGCCCTCAGATGCCTGCTTCACCACCTTCTTGATATCATCATACTTGGCAGGTTTCTCCAGTCGGCATGTCAGATCTACAACCGATACATTGGGGGTAGAAACATGGAAGACCATGCCAGTGAGCTTCCCGTTCAGCTCTGGGATGACCTTGCCCACAGTCATGGCAGCACCAGTGGATGCAGGGATGATGTTTTGGACAGCCCCACGGCCATCACACCACAGCTTTCCAGAGGGGCTATCCACAGTCTTCTGAGTGGCAGACCGTGGCCATGAGCCCTTCCATGATGCCAAAGTTGTCATGGATGACCTTGGCCAGGGGGGCTAGGCAGTTGGTGGTGCAGGATGCATTGATGACAATCTTGAGTGAATTGTTATACTTCTTGTGGTTCACACCCATCACAAACATGGGAGCATCGGCAGAGATGATGAGCCTTTTGGCCCCACCCTTCTGAAACCCAACCCAGGGAACATACCACCCACTATTAGGTTAGGGTCTCCTGCATCAACGAACACAATCAACTCAATCCCTTACAGACAAATCTATGAACCAACCTTACCTAGATAACACCTCATTGAGATTCCCTTCCCAGGTTTCACTGAATCCAATAACCAGCTGCTGCCTCAGAAGAGTCTTATCCTAGGACTCGAAGGAGGTGGATTTCTGCTTTACCTCTTCCACAGTTAGCTTAATGGTTGTGGATTGTTATATAATTTCATCATTTGTAAAATGATGTTGATAATATTTATCTTAGTCTAACCATAAAAATTCACATATAAGATGTGTCTAAGCCGGGCAGTGGTGGCAGCGCATGCCTTTAATCCCAGCACTCGGGAGGCAGAGGCAGGTGGATTTCGGAGTTCGAGGCCAGCCTGGTCTACAGAGTGAGTTCCAGGACAGCCAGGGCTACACAGAGAAACCCTGTCTCGAAAAACCAAAAAAAAAAAGTGTCTAACAGAATGTCTGGATCTTAGAATAAATGTCAATAAGCATTAGTTTGCTTCCCTGCTCCTGGTTTTGACTCATGCAGACATATGCTAGACATTTTTTCTCTTCCTAGGACTGGTCATCCAGGTACCACAGATGTGAGTCGCTATAAAGACCATAGACAAAATTGGTGTCAGACTTTATCAAGGATATCTGGTTTCCTACACTCTTTCTCTTCTCTTAGAGAGAAAAGCAGAAAATGAACATGGATTAAGAACCCATCAGGAAAAAGAAGGAGAAGAAGAAGAAGAAGAAGAAGAAGAAGAAGAAGAAGAAGAAGAAGAAGAAGAAGAAGAAGAAGAAGAAGAAGAAGAAGAAGAAGAAGAAGAAGAAGAAGAAGACATACAGAAACTCAGCAAAGGGAGATGTCTCAAGGGACAGTTTGAGGGGGAAAACAAAACAAAACAAACCTCCCTTATCCCAGTGTCAAAAGGTCAGTCACTTCAAAGGGCTGTGTCTGCATGAAGAGGGAGGGAGGAGAGAGATGACCAGGTCAGGGAGCAGTGCAGGCGGCCTGCTGAAGGGTTTTATTACACTAGGATCTTCTCAGGGCTCTGGGTTCCTCCAGGCAACATAGAGGAGGAAGCTCAGCACCATAGTGTATGCCTGGCTTTACAGAGCGTGACCTTTTCTTCGGGGGACTCAGCCCTAGCTGTGGCAGCTGAAGCCAGAGTCCCTTGGGAAAGGAGGCTAGAAGAGACTGAAAGTATCATACACTGGAGACGGAGAGCGGTGTGTGGAAGGACAACTCTCACGTGTCAAGGAATCAGGATTGATGTAGTTACCAGGGTGGAGTCCTTGAGTTTTCTGTTACTGGACTGAAAATAGTCTACATGGTTCTTTCACAATGGGTTTTATCCTATGTGCAGTGTCATAGTGCAGATTTAAAATACAGACTATCAAAGGGAAAAGAACTTTAGAATGAGGACTCGCCCATCAGCACCCTGACTGTGGCCTTCCTAGCCTCCAGAGCTGTAAGAAATCCATCTCTGCTATTTGTTGCTTAAGCCAACCAGTCTGTGATCTCTGCTTTTGTACCCTGACCTAATTAACATAATGGGCTCTAGACATCTCAAATTCTGTGCATCTGAAACAGTTCATCCTCTGCTCCCATGATCTCCAAATAAACAAAACGCAGCAAAATGCCCCAGACTCCTGCATTGCCTGCCTGCCTGCCTGCCTGCCTGCCTGCCTGCGGTCCAGAGTCCCACTTGCTTCGTGGCTCAAATCGAAAATCTGAGAGGCTTCCTTCTCTCTACCTCAGCCTCTACCAGCCTCCTTGTCTCCATGTAGCAGTTAGAGATCAGCCCATTAGTGTAGCTGTAATCATATGAGCTCCTTAACCTTCCAGTAGCTTCCCACTGTCCTTATAATGAGGCAAGCCCCTGTCCGCTGTGCCTCTCCAGACTCTGCCCTCTAGCACTCTGCCCCAGCAGCCCCGGACTTCTTGTGAGAGCCCCGTGCTCTGTCTTACCTCTTAGGACTCTGTCTTCCTTGAATGTTCAACTCTCTCTGGCTCACACTGACAGAGATATATTTGAATCGGATGTGTGTGTGATTGTGTGCGATTGCGTGCAATTACAACAGGAGCAAGGTGGAATGGGGAGAGGGACTAGACTGCTAAACAGCCCGAACTGGGGCGGCAGAAGGAGCTATGCATGGAGTTCCAGGTCTGAGTAGTTCTTGCACATGTCTGTAATAATAATGATGATGATGATGATAATTTTAAAAAGCAGATAGAGAGTCCAACATTCAAATTCTCCTTAGATACACAGTAAGGCGATGGCCACACACCCCACCCTTCCAAAAAGACAAGAAGACTAAGTGTTGGATTTTTTATTAAAAAGTCACTGATGTGCTTGGCCTGATTTCTGGCACATACCCCACCTGACCTCGGACCAGGTGGAGTAACTGACTCTGTGGCTTTATGCCACACTACCTTCTGTCTAATTTGGAGGCCCATGATGGATCTTCCTCTAGGGTGGAGGTATTTTAACATCTGTAGTGATCATGGGTGTTCTATTTGTTTTAGAGAAATGTATATCCCAGCGGTAAGATAAATTAGTGGGGAGACATGACCCAAGAAAATAAATATCATATGATACGTGTTTTTCAAATGGGATCTGCCATTTGGGTCTATGCCACCTTATAATAATTTTCCCAGGAAACTCATTAAACCTGGGTGTCACCTTACTGGGCAATAGTAAATTTCACCAACGGTTGAGCGGGGGTCCTAGAAGGCCATTAAAATGAAATGAATAACTTAATCTCCTCTGTAAAATCAGCCTGGGATTCTAATTCACACTTATCAGGGAAGAGAAAGGAGAAGAAGGGAAGACTTTCACTTTATCCGAATTAACTGTTCAGTAATGTAATGTTAAAGCAGTTATATTTCTGAGAGATTGAATTACATCCAATTAATTGATCCCGGGTTGACTTTATTCTCCAACCCAGGCATTGCCAGGGGCCCCGTGCTGTATGTGCCACGTCGGGGTTTCTGTGGCCCAAAGCCTCCTCAGATGTAGCAAGTGTTATCCACATTCGCATGAGCAATAAAATATTTATAAATAAAATTAAAATATTTTGGAACAAGAAAGTAGGAAAAACTTGCGAAAGAGAAAATTTCAGCTGCATGTATAAAATAATCAATTCCATTCTCCTTCCAAGTTCCTGACATAAAGCTCCAGAAATCTTTGGAGCCTCTCAAGTGCTAAGTGTTTTCTGTGTCCTAAGGATATGACTGATGGCTGGGGTCCTTAGCAAGTCTCAAGTTAGACTAGGCTGCCACGGGAACCACGCAAGTGATTGCAGGATGGGAACTTTCAGTCCCATCCCATCCCCATATCTCTGGGGAGGGTAAAGAGGTCAAAGGTTGAGCGGATAAACCAGTAACCACTGATTTAATCATTCATGCCTGTATAATAAAGCTTCCATAAACAGTCAAAGGGACTGGGTTATGAGACCTTCTGGGTAGCTGGACACATGCAAGTTCCCAGAAAGTGTAGTGCTTAATGCCCCATACTCCTGCCTGTGGGCCACACTCTCCTTTGTTGTATCCTTATAATAAGCTGAGAACTGAAATCTTTCTCTGAATTCTGTGGGCTATAGCAGCAAATAAATCAAACATAAAAGGGGTCAATGGGACCCCACTTTACAGCTGCGCATCAGAAGGATGGGTCACAACCAGCACTTGCATGTGGACCCCAAAGGCAGAGGCGGTCTTGTAGTGTGAAGCCCTCAGCATGAGGAACCTGACACTTGTCTCCAGGTTGGTAGTGTCAAAACTGAGCAGTCTCCTATGTCCAGACCTTAAGCTGAACATAGAGTTTCACGTATCCTGCTGGCTACAGTTATTTTATTGATAGGCCTTAGGATAATAGATAGCTAACGGGGCGTGTGGGAGAGTTCCGCTTGTGGTTAATGAGAGTCACTTATAGACTTGACTCTCCATTCCTAGCTATGCAAGCTTGTTCAACCCAAGCATCAGCTTGGAGATGGACTCTTTCCTTCCATAGAGTCTTTTTTCAGTCCTCTGTATGACTAAAAGCCCACCACAGACACTTCTCTAAGATGTTTCTGATGTTCCACCCTCCCTCTGACTTTGGAACCTAGTACCAAGCTCAGAAGCCACCATGCAGTTGACTATGATAACAGTGTTGCCTTGGTTCCCTGGGATGGAACCATGCATGTCACCCCCTTCTCTGGGAGGCTACACATCTCTTCTGTACTCTAGCCGTGTGGGCAGAATGGCGTGGCCATCTCCTCCTGTGTGTCTGTCTCTTGGGCCATAATGTTTGGCTTAAGAGATTGGTTCTCAACCCATGATGGACTGACTAACTTGTTCCTTCCTCTAAGCTCAGGGACCCGCCCGTTGGCTGCTGGGGGATTCTCCAGCCGCAGAGGCATTTTGATCATCAAACTAAGATGACCTGCCTGCTGTGCCCGTTTCCCTCTGGGCTTTTTGCCTGGGTCCTGGGATGGGACTCAGGCCCAGTTTTATGTGACAAGTGCTTTTACAGTCTCACCCACGGGGATTGTTTTGTCTTATTGTTGTTTTTGTTTGTTTTAAATGTTTTCAGTGGAAGCTCGAGATGACTGTGAAACCGCCATCTCTGCAGCCAAAACTCTCTGTGTGACATATGTGTGGTAAGTCCTGTCTGCCTTTCAGTTTACAGTTTAGAATTTAGCCAAAGCATACGTGAGAACTGCCTTTAGCCAGGTTCACAGTTTCCTGTCTCCTAGTTCATGCTTGAGAGAGAATTCTGAACTCTGAATTTTTGGTTATATATATATATATTTTTTAATTTAAACTTTTAAAGATTTCTTTATCTTTTTTTGAGGGGGCAGTATCTTGTCTATCTTAACAGAAGGAAAACGAAGCTCTACCGTCTTTTGCCACGGAGAGGGCTGGAGGAAGGGCAGGCCCTGGGGAGAGCGCTGTGGGCTGCTTGCTGCCTAGCATGGAGCCTCTTCTAACACATTTCTCTGTGTAACCTCAGCTCTCACCGATGACCCTTCCTCCTTTTGATCAAGTGTGTAATTTCCTTGGAAGATTTTCTCAGGTTCAGCTATTACTGAGAGGATTTCCACAGCACCCTCACCCTCTAATGACTAAATCTTACATATCCTGGATTTCAAAAGGAGGCATTTCTGTTCATCTAAGTAACTAGTTCAAGGATTTGATTTTTCTTTCCTACTATTGCTGAAGTGAGAATTAATTTAGGAATTTCTTCTGCTAAAGAACTATCTCACACACACACACACACACACACACACACACACACAAATCAAGAAAACTCAAACATTTACAAAGAGGAGTCTCATTTCTTAGTTGGCTATATAATTTAGTCCAGAGCATGGATTGTGAAAAAACGTTTCAATGTCCCAACCTGACTTGGGTCTTTCTGGTTTGTTTGTTTGTCTGTTTTACTTTCTCTATGAACCTTCAGCTCTTACAACCCTTTAAAACTTTCTAAATTGGAAGGAGAAGGAGAAAGGGGGAAAAGTGCTCATTTTTAGGAAGCATGGTGTATGCATAACAATGCAACCAGAAAACACAGCAGAGAAGCCCATCAGGTTAACACAGCAACAAAGCCACTAGATCCTGGCCAGGCTGGGCTGCAGAGCTGGCTCAGAGGTTAGGAGTGTTCACTTTGCATATAGAGGACCTGGTTCAAACCCAGCACCCATGCCAGGCACCTCACGACCACATGTAAGTCCAGACCCAGGAGATATGAAACCTGCTATGGTCAGTTGTTTGTTTGCTTGTTTGTTTGTTTGTAGACTTAACACTGTTCTCAACTCTGAATATAAAACTTCCATGGCTCTCAAATCTGAGGTTGGCTGCTTATAGAGTAAAGAATTTGGATGGACCCAAAGCCAAAGGGAAGGTCTGGCTGGCTTTTACCCTTGAATTCTGGGAGGGAGGTATTTTGTCATACTTGACAGAAAGCATTGTTGGGGGGTGGGGTTGGCCACACCAGAGGGAAGAAGGCTCTGTAGGAGCCACAGTGCTGTGCAGAGGTCAGAGGATCACCTTGGGTGACAGGCCTCATCATCCACTTTATTTTCGACAGAATGTCCTGTTTGCTGCTCTGTGCAGCAGGCTGGCTGATGGGCAAGCTTTCAGGAATCCTGTCTCCTTCTCCTGTCTCAGCACAGCGGTTTCATGTCAGTCCTGGGACTTGGAACTCAGACGCTCACTCTTGCATAGGAAGCTCTTTACCCTATAGAGCCATCCCCGCCCCTCATATCTGCCATCCTTGTGCAACGTAATGTCAACGGAGGTCTTCCACGTTGCTACCTATGTGTTCTCCCAGTGCACAAGGCATCCCATTGTCTTGGTTGCTACCATTTAGTGATTTATGTCCTGACCTGTTGAACACTTGGGCTATTTGCCATGGTGAATGAAACTGTACGAAACATTCCAGCAGCTCTTTCCACCATGAACAGGTGTCCTCAGATCCCTTCTTGTGGGTAACACCCAGGAAGCAGAATGGCTGGCTCATAGGCTCAGGGTGTGTTAACTTCTCATGACATTGCCAGATGAGTTTTTCCAAAGTGATTGCCCCCATTTTATGTGCCCACCAGCAAAGCAGTAGTGGCCAGCTCTGCACCTTTGCCTGCTGACATCCCTGCCTGTCTCTGTCAGGGTTGCCATTGTGGTGAGGAAGCACCATGCTCAAAACCACTTGGGGAGGACAGGAGTACTTGTCTCTCACTTCCACATCACTGTCCATCGCTGAAGGAAGCAAGGACAGGAACTCTAGCAGGGCAGGAACCTGGAGTCAGGAGCCGATGCAGACACAATGGAGGGGTGTTCTTTTCTGGCTTGATCATCATGGCTTGCTCAGCCTGCCTTCTTAGAGAACCCACAACTACAGCCCAGGGATGGCCCCACCCACAATGGTCCTTGCCCATTGATCACTAATTGAGAAGATGTTTTACAGGCGTCCCCACAGATCAATCTATCTATTCTCTTTCTTTTTTTTTTTTTTTTTTTTTGTTGGTGGGTGGGAGATGGGGGTGGGGAGAGCTGAGACAGATTTCTCTGGGTATCCTTGGCTGCCCTGGAACTCACTCCATAGACCAAGCTGGCCCGGAACTCACAGAGATCTGCTTGCCTCTGCCTTCCAAGCACTGGGATTAAAGGTGTGCTTCACAACTACGCTGCCCCACCACCCAGTCTTAGGGAGGTATTTTCTTAATTGAGGCTCCCTCCTCTCAGATAACTCTAGCTTGTGTCAAGTTGACATAAGACTAGCCAGCACACTTTCCTTTCCCACTGTATTCTTTAGAGTATTGTTACAGAAGTGTACTTTACAGACAATGAAAATTCATCATTCCAAACGTACAATGTAGTGATAAACTCCATATACTCATCTGAACCTCACTGCAAATGCAAAGTAGATAGAGAACACAGCTGTCACCCTAGAAATGTGGTTGTGCCCCCTCTGGAGTCAGTCCCCGCTCTGCTCCACCCCTAAAGGAAGCATAGGCTGCCTTGCCTTCCATGCCTGCAAACCTGCCTTTTCTGGGTGTTTGGTGTAGATGGAGGTCCTTGTCTCAGGGTTCTTTGCTTGCTACAAGGTTTCTGAGGTGCTGGCCTGATTTAATCTGTATGTCAGCAGCTGTGGAAGATAGAAACTGTTACCTAACTAAGGAGTTAGCCCTCCACAGTTTCACCTTATTGGTTACAGGCTCCTTGTTCTGGAAGGAAGTATTCCTTTTTCAGCAAGGAGTGTATTCTTCACACTTCATGCATCATGTTTGTGCAGATTTCCCAAGTGGTGTGGTATGGATGCTGCACACAATAAGGGACCCTAAACTTAGAAACCCACTTTAATAATAATGGGCAGCAACACAACCTACTTAGCTGCTGACTTGGAGAGAAAGATACTATCTTTATCAGACCAAAAGCAAATCAGTGAGAAAAAGACGTGTCAGTCTTCAAAAGGCGGTGGTGATACAGTCCCTATAAGGCCTGCCTTCTTTTCCTTCTTTAGTGATGTAACTATAGAGGTAAACATTACATACCTAGGCATCAGTGTTCTATTGCTGTGAAGAGACATCATGATCACAAGAACTCTTACCAAAGCAAACACTGAATTGCTTACGGTTTCAGAGGTTCAGTCCATTATCATCACAGTATGGAGCATGCTGGTGTGCAGGCAGACATGGTGCTGGAGAACTAGCTGAGAGTTCCCCATCCAGATGTGCAGGCAGCAGGAGTGGCCAGACTCTAGGCCAGACTTGGGCTTTTGGAACCTCAAATCCTACCCCCAGTGACACACTTCCTCTCACAAGGCCACAAGTACTTTAACAAGGCCATCTCTCTATTCCTTCTCAAGTAATGGCACTCCCTGATGACTGAGAACTCAGAAATATGTGTCCCCAGGGGCTATTCTTCAAGCCACAACAATAGGGAAAGAAAAATACTGTACATATGTCACAATTATTTTATTTTTATTTTTTGGTGTTTTGATACATATCCTGGCTACATATCAAGTTTGAGGCCAGCCTAGGATATGGGAGAGTCTGTCTCTAAATAAATAAACCGATGAACCAATTAGTATTTTCTTAAATGGCTTTTCTAAATCCTTTGAATTTCCATATAAAATTTAGGAAAAACTTGTCAACTTGTTGAAAAGGTGAGGGAGGTTGTGATGATTTGACAGACATGTGTTGACTTCTCACGTCAACCTGAGGCCAGTTTTTGTCTTAAGACAACAAGAGTGAGCTTCTAGTTTACAGACATGGAGCAAGCACCTTAGACGTGGACCAGCGTCCTTTCATTTAGATTTTCTTTAATTCCTTGTATCAGTGTTTTGTAGTGTTTATCAGTTTCCACTTTTATTAGTTATGTATTTTATGAATGTGAGTACACTATAGCTGTACAGATGGTTGAGAGCCTTCCTGTGGTTGTTGGGAATTGAATTTAGAACCTCTACTTGCTCTGGTTGGCCCAGCTCACTCCAGCCCAAAGATTTATTTATTAGATGCATAAGTACACTGTAACTGTCTTCAGGTGCACCAGAAGAGAGGCTCAAATCTCATTATGGGTGATTGTGAGCTACCATGTGGTTGCTGGGATTTGAACTCAGGACCTTCAGAAGAGCAGTCAGTGCTCTTAGCCGCTGAGCCATCTCACCAGCCCTATTAGTAACTTTCTTTCTGCTGCTGTTTTATTAACTTTTGTCTTTGGATCATTGTTGCTAAAATATAGAAGAAAATAATGTTTCTATGGGGCTTGTTTCCCCTGCTCTTTTGCAGTGCTGCGGGATGGGTGTGAACAGTTCTTTCCTCTGTGGTCCAGCAGCTGACTTATTCATCTGAGTAGGCTGACGGCTTCTTTGAAATTTCCTCCACGTAATATGGCATGGTCTATGCTCCCCATTCCTTTCCAACATGACACATTTATAGAAAGCAAGAGTCAATATTCTTGCTTTGTAGGGGAAAAAAGTATTTAGCATTAAAGTTTTATACAGTATTAGTTAATTAGTTGATAAAATTGATCTTCAAGGAGTTCTAGAAACATAGCAAATGGAACAACACACATCTCCATGATAAGAAAAAAAAAATCCTCTGTCCATTTGGCTTACGTAAACCCAGGCACAATAGTGAACTTTTTTTTTCAAGTTGGGAAACATCAGAGCGTAGAATAAAGACGCATGGTATACATTACATATCATGTAAATGACTGTGTCCGAGTAAACGGTAAGGCAGGAAATGATTATTCTGAATGACATCATCAAGGCTGATCCATCAGTGGGCTGTGACAAAGAGCTTGGAGACTGGGCAGGAGACGGACAACAAAATCTCGACAATACCCAGTGGCTTTCCGTCAGCGCTGAGGGCTCCATCTCAAGAAAAGCTGCTGCTTTACTCTGAGGGCTGGGAACAGATGCTCCCTGAGCCGGCGTGATCTGTGTAGAATGACCTGCTGGAGGGACTGAGACAGGATGCAGACATGCATTAAGGGAGGGCAAATTCCCTTTAGCATGAGACTAGAGGTTGAGATATTACATTAGCTAAGTGTCCTGGTGGCCTCACTCATTCAATATTCATGCTAAAATCCCCGTCAATCTTCATGAACAACCATGTCCTGCTCAGGCCTATGAGAGAACCGCTGTGTCGGCTGCTCTGTACACCATAGGATGGCTGGGACTTGGGTTTGCTGTGTATTCGATAACAGGAATGAGCTCTGTGTTGATAGCCAAGCCGCTCCTTTGTTCTTCTTTTGACAGAGCAGGCGCCTTGGAGGGTGGTGGGTGGCTCTGCTTGGCAAGCTTCAATGCCCACAAGAACTAACTGAGGGTCCTGAGAACACATGAATTTGGGGGGCTGGAGAGCCCTCTTAGCGGTTGGGAGAGAGCCCTTGCTGCTCCAGCAGAGAACCAGAATTCAGTTCCCAGTACGTATGCCAGGTGGCTCACAATTACCTGGAATTCCAGCTCTGGGGAATCTTCTGGCTTCACACACACACACACACACACACACACACACACACACACACAGAGAGAGAGAGAGAGAGAGAGAGAGAGAGAGAGAGAGAGAGAGAGAGAGAAAAAGAAAGATCTTTTGTTTGTTTTTATATAGCCTTGACTGGCTTGAAGGAACTCACCAGGCTGGCTGAAAGAATGCACTATGTATCTGACTGCCCTCAAACTCACAGAGATCCTTCTGCCTCTGCTTTTTTGGAATAAAATGCACATGCCCCCATGCCCAGCCACATCATTTTTTTTTAAACATAGATTTTCTGGGTTTTCATTGTTACCCAAACCCCTCTGATTCAGTAGGTAACAGTGAGTCTTCAGGGAGTGGACAGTAGCTGATATCGACACACATCACTCTCAGCTTAATCCCTGAGAAACTCTGAAGTGATGAAGAGCCCAGAGTTCTGTGAAGATGGCTTCATCCATGGCCTTGGAAGTCTAACCTAAGCTTAGAAACTTCACCTGAGCCAGTGATCACTAACTATGACATTCTCAGAGGCTTGGCGTGAGACTTGAATGAGTTGAGGCTGGGTGCAGGCATATGGGTGTGCGGGTGTACACGTTTAACCTCAATGCTCTTGGTTCTTCCTTTTGAGACAAAATCTATCTCAGGCTGGCTTCCCGCTTGCAGCTAAGGGTGACCTTAAGCTTCTGCTCCTTCCAGCTCCACCTCAAAGGCTGGATTTTCAGGTTTGTGTCACACACCAGTTTGCATGGTTCTGGGAGAGAACCCAGAGCTGCTTGCAAAGAAAGAAAGAAAGAAAGAAAGAAAGAAAGAAAGAAAGAAAGAAAGAAAGAAAGAAAGAAAGAAAGAAAGGAAGGAAGGAAGGAAGGAAGGAAGGAAGGAAGGAAGAAAGAAAGGAAGAAAGAAAGGAAGAAAGAAAGGAAGAAAGAAAGAGAAGATCAAGACATAATGGTTGCTCCCATTATCAGAGCCTTACTCTGTCCCTCCCTCACCAGTATAAGCTGGAGTAGAGCAAAGAGTTAAGTTGTCCTCAGAAGGCTTGGCTTGGCAGGGGCACAGAGACCACATTTCCCACAAGGAAACCTGTGGAGATGGGGTGCAGGGGCCTAGTGAACTAGCCAGGTCTTCTTTACAAAACAGTAACCTCAGGGGTTGGTGTGACTTGCCTTTCTGTCACTGTGCCCTGTGGTGGAGCTTGCGGGGATGTTGGCAGGTCAGGAAGCAGGACCTTGTCGGAGAAGGTAAACTGACCCAGTTTCCTGACCTGATCTCTGTCTGGTAAGCAGACAGTTTTTGCAATGTCAGGTAATTTCTGCCAATTGTAGTTTCTTATCTGTGGCATAAAGGCGAATTGGTATTTGTCCATGGACCTTGTGGCTTAGCACTTTGCACAAAGCCTCCTTCCAAGTTCCCAAAGGAGCAAGGATTCACAAAACAAGATTTGCAGAGAGTGGCTAATGTGGTTAAAGGATTTATTCAAAGTCATAGGGCTAGCATGAACTTGAGTTTAGAGGCCAGAATGGAGTCAGTGATGGAGAAGAATGGGCCACCCATCCTTCAGGACACTCCAAAGGCACTCATGGTATAACGATGAACCCACAGAGGCTCAGTGGGGCCTGTCTGGTGGCACTTGGGTCCTTGTGTAGCACCCTTCTCCCTAGGAACAGGGATCCGGCATGACAGGGTCTTAGGAACTTGATGAGTTGAGAAATGTCTTACAATCCTCGCCTTGGTTTAGAAATTGTGAGTGAAGCTAAAAGAATGTTTCTAGACTTAATGGAAGCAGGGAAGGGCTCTGGCTTTTGTGTCCTGGCTCAGAAGAGAGAAGGGGGAGAGAGGAGAAGGGCGGGAGTTAGGAGGGAGACTTACTTATGGGTCCTTCCAATGTCCTTCAATTCAAAGTGTAGATGACCTTCAGCTTACCAGGCTCTCACATGGTTTTTTGACTTTACAACAATGAGAAGCAACATGCATGATTCAGCAGAAATCGGGCTCCAGACTCTAGGTGATCTGGTCCCAGGCTGTGGTGTGATGATCTCTTGTGATACAGGGTCCAAGTATTCTGAGTATGTTGAAGGCAGACTGAGTTAAGCTACAATGTTCAGGACATTAGATATATTCAATGAGTTTGGGTATGGTGTTTTTCCATTTCTATTGTATCCATCAAATTAAGGACATCATCAAAACTTGAGAAACATCTAGCTTTTACTTCAGGGAATTATTTTTTCTGATGGTGTAGTTTTGAGACAGGATCACCCTAAGTTGCCTAGGATGGCCTCAAATTCAAAATTCTTTGGCCTTAGACTTCCACACTCTGTGATTAAAGCCTTGCACCATCGGACTCAGCGAGCATAATATCAGCCACAACAATGGTCAGATTTTTTTTTGTAGATATAAAATATGTGTATGAGTCCTTGAGTGTTGAGCCTATAGTGCCTAGTTAACACTAAACCCTCAACCCCCCATCCCCAATCATCATTAATGTGGGCTTCCTGTAATAAGGACAAGACCTTGGAAAGGATGGCTGTGATGGCTTACCGTCAAGTCCAACATGACATTTCCAAACCTGAAAGCAGCTTTAAAAAAAAAATGAAGATTCTTACCATCAAGTTTTGGGGGACCCTGGGACCTCCCTGGCCAACCCCTAACATCACAGAAGAAGGATCAGAAGGTGCTAGACTGGGCTCTTCAGCATTTTATTGTGATAAGGAGCTCATGAACCCCCGCCCCCCCCCCCCTCACTGAGGAACCTCTGGCAATTCATTGTGGCCGAGCAACCACAGTCTTTATTGATACAACTACTTGTAAGTTGCCTATGTAAGTAATCTTCCATCCATGATCTTGAAAGCCTCATATTTCAACTTAGTGGGTACCTTAGTCAGGGTTTCTATTCCTGCACAAAACACCATGACCAAGCAGCAAGTTGGGGAGGAAAGGGTTTATTCAGCTTACACTTCCACATTGCTGTTGATCACCAAAGGAAGTCAGGGCAGGAACTCACACAGGGCAGGAACTTGGAGGCAGGAGCTGATGTAGAGGCCATGGAGGGATGCTCTTTACCGACTTGTTTCCCCTGGCTTGCTCAGCCTGCTTTCTTATAGAACCCAGGATTACCAGCCCAGGGATGGTACCACCCACAGTGGGCCCTCCCACCTTGATCACTAATAGAGAAAATGCCTTACAGCTGCATTTCATGGAGGCATTTCCTCAAGGGAGGCTCCTTTCTCTGTGATAACTCCAACTGTGTCAAGTTGACACACAAAACCGACCAGTACAGTGGGTCACACACACAAGGCATTAGAGAGGAGCTTGGTGGGTAGAAGGATAAGAGGACGGAGATTCATTATGTACACATATAAAGCTATCAAAAGGTCCGAAAGAATGATTAAATCAGTAACAACAACAAAGCCAGATTCTGGGCTCACACTTGTCTGTATGTTCAAGGCCCCCTCTACCCTGTTAACCTCATTCTTCCTGTCACCAACAACTGCTAAACTTTGTCCCTCCTCTCCACAGAAGGCTTGGGGAGTCTGCAAGGATGGGGGGGGGGGGGCTCAGCCACTCCACCACCCCTCCTCTTAACATCCTCCTGTGATGTAAATGTAACCTCAAAAACCCTTTCAGGAAGGGTACTGTCCCAGGTCTCCTTCAGAGCTTCCTAGAAGATACTTCTACAACCCAGTTCACATCCTCCATCCCAGGTCACTCCATAGTCAGCATGTTCTCTGTTGCCTCACCACTGGCCTAGGCTTCACTTTGCCTCCCCTCCTTTCTCTCTCCCCCTCCCCCTTCTCTTCCCTTCCCCTCTCCCTCTCCCCCTCCCTCCCTCCCTCCCTCCCTCTTCCCTCTCCCTTTCCTTCCCCTCCCCCTCTTCCTCCCTCTCCCCCTTCCCCTCTCCCTCCCTCCCTCTCCCCTCAGTCCCTCCCCCTTTCCCTCCCCCTTCCCTTCTCCTCCCCTTCCCCCTCCTCCCTCCCTCCCTCCTTATTCCCTCCCTCCCTCCCTCCCTCCCTCCCTCCCTCCCTCCCTCTCTTCTCCCTCCCTCCCTTTCCCTCTCCCTTCCTTCCTCCCTCCTTCTCCTCCCTCCCTCTCCCTATCCTCCCTAACTCCTTCTCCTTCCTCCCCCCCCTCTTCCCAGTGGGGGGGAGTGTCTTGTGTATCCCAGGTTGACTTCAGACTCACTGTGCAGCAGAATCTGACCTTGACTTTCCGGTCCTCTCTCCTCCACCTCTGAGTGCTGGGATAACAGCTGTGCACCATCATGCCTGGGTCACTCACTAGTGAAGAGCAAACCCAGGATTCATGGATGCTTGGCAGGCACCAGTGAGGGCTACACCCCCATGCTTCTTGACTGAACACTTCTGTTCCCCACCCTCTGCCTACAATCTTGGTGGGGAGCTAATTGCTCTTATTTCTAACTGGACCCAGACCAAGACTGTAAGGTAGTCTATCTGATGGTGATACTTTAAATTGGGTGCAAATTATGGTCATGCAATCACTGCCCCTACCCCCCCTCTCCCACCCCAGCCCCTGCAGGCATCCTCAAATGTGTGTTAAAGAAATCCTGTGGTGGTAGTAAACTTCATCCAAATTCAAACTTCATCCAATTATTTCAAAACTTCCTGAAGCATGTAGCTCATCCTAGAGAAGCCTTGCTTGAACTAAAAGTTTGGGGGCAGGTAAGAGGAAGACAGATTAGTAGAGAAATGAAAGCGATTACACTTACACACATTCATACGCACACAATGTACTATACTTACAGCATTTCTACCTACAAGGGGTGATGCCCTTGTGTAATGTTACAACATCTCATAAAACTACTGTGTAAGGCAAAGGTTCTTATGTTCCTTGTGTAATGTTACAACAGCTCACACACCAGCCCTGTAAGGTAGAGGTTGTTATCCCTGTCATTGAAATAAGGACTCTGAACTAGGGTTAGTGGAGCACACCTTTAATTCCAGCACTCGGGAGGCAGAGGCAGGTGGATCTCTGTGACTTGCAGACCAGCCTTGTCTATAGGACGAGTTCCAGTAAAGCAAAGGCTACATGGAGAAACCCCGTCTCAGAAAACAAAAAGTCAAGTTCTGAAATTTAGAAAACCTCAATAATTTTTCCAAATCAAGACATAGATGATAAAAACTGATTTATAAGCACTCTGGAAATCAGTCTGGCGGTTCCTCAGAAAATTGGACATAGTACTACCGGAGGATCCAGCAATACCTCTCCTGGGCATATATCCAGAAGATGCCCCAACTGGTAAGAAGGACACATGCTCCACTATGTTCATAGCAGCCTTATTTATAATAGCCAGAAGCTGGAAAGAACCTAGATGCCCCTCAACAGAGGAATGGATATAGAAAATGTGGTACATCTACACAATGGAGTACTACTCAGCTATTAAAAAGAATGAATTTATGAAATTCCTAGCCAAATGGATGGACCTGGAGGGCATCATCCTGAGTGAGGTAACACATTCACAAAGAAACTCACACAATATGTACTCACTGATAAGTGGATATTAGCCCCAAACCTAGGATACCCAAGATATAAGATATAATTTGCTAAACACATGAAACTCAAGAAGAATGAAGACTGAAGTGTGAACACTATGTCCCTCCTTAGATTTGGGAACAAAACACCCATGGAAGGAGTTACAGAGACAAAGTTTGGAGCTGAGATGAAAGGATGGACAATGTAGAGACTGCCATATCCAGGGATCCACCCCATAATCAGCATCCAAACGCTGACACCATTGCATACACTAGCAAGATTTTATTGAAAGGACCCAGATGTAGCTGTCTCTTGTGAGACTATGCCGGGGCCTAGCAAACACAGAAGTGGATGCTCACAGTCAGCTAATGGATGGATCATAGGGCTCCCAATGGAGGAGCTAGAGAAAGTAGCCAAGGAGCTAAAGGGATCTGCAACCCTATAGGTGGAACAACATTATGAACTAACCAGTACCCCGGAGCTCTTGACTCTAGCTGCATATATATCAAAAGATGGCCTAGTCGGCCATCACTGGAAAGAGAGGCCCATTGGACTTGCAAACTTTATATGCCCCAGTACAGGGGAACACCAGGGCCAAAAGGGGGGAGTGGGTGGGCAGGGGAGTGGGGGTGGGTGGATATGGGGGACTTTTGGTATAGCATTGGAAATGTAAATGAGCTAAATACCTAATAAAAAATGGAAAAAAAAAAGAAATTGAATTAAGTAAAATATTTTGAAAACACCAAGATTGCATTGATAACTGAATATATTTTAAAATTGTCAAATGCTATGTATTGTACATTATGATTATAAATTTTACCCAATAGTTTTTGCAAAAAAAAAAAAAAAAAAAAAAAAAAACTGATTTATATCTCCTCTTAGTGCTGGCTCCAAAACCCAAAACCCCTGTTCCTCCCATAGCTTCTGGTACTACATAATCTTTCTTTTTTCTTTTTTTTTTTTTTTGAGACTGGGTTTCTCTGTGTAGTCCTGGCTGTCCTGGAACTCACTTTGTAGACCAAGCTGGCCTCGAACTCAGAAATCCGCCTGCCTCTGCCTCCCAAGTGCTGGGATTAAAGGCGTGTGCCACCACGTCGGGCGGTACTACACAATCTTTTTGGGTTATCTCATATAGCTAGAAAACCCCCCACATCTTGAATCCCCAAATTGAATTTTTAGGGACTATATTCCTCCTACTTCAGTTTAAAATTGATCTTCCTGCACTGGGGGTTGGGGGTGGAGCTAAGTCAGTGGAAGGTTCATATACTGTGCCTAAAGCCCTAGCTTTTAACACCAGCACCACATAAAACAGGTATGGTGCGTTAAATCTGAAATCCCTGAATTCTGGGAAGTGGAAGCAGAATTGGGGCATCCTTGGCTACATAGGCAGTTGAAGGCCAGGCTGGAAACCCTAAGTCCCTGTCCCCAAAAGAAAAAGTAATCTCTTTCCTTCTGGCTCCACCAAGCCCCGAGGCAGAGGTCTGCTTTTGAGACACAGGTGACTTACACAGTGTGAGAGACAAAGCCCAAGCATTTGCCTGGCTCATAGGCACGTGCAACTTGAAATCAACAGAGATCATGTGTGGAAGGAGAGCTCCATATGCTGCAGGCCTGGGTTCATGCCTGCCTGTGCCTGCTCACTGGCCCCAAGCAGCCCGAGGGGCTCAGAACAGTAAGCCTCTGCAATTGGTTCTGAAAGACTCTTATGGACCTAGTGTTTAAAGCTTCTAATAGTTAAATGTGTGTGTATGTACATATACGTACACTACACACACACACACACACACATATGATACATATGATATATAGACGTTGTTGATGGTAGAGTCCATTAGTGGTTCACTACTGGGGAACTTTGTGGAGTGGCGGACTGAGGATTCAACTCAACAGAAGGGCAGGCAGGAACTCAAGCTCAAGTACATAGTTCAAATCCCACTTCTTCCCTCCCTAACAATAAGAACACCACTTCTGCTTTTTGGTTTGTACATCAATAACTGAACGAAAATTGGAGACGAAAGGGGAGGTTTTCTGTGAGCAGAGGACGGTGAGTCAAATGGAAACGTTAAGTGGGCTTTTGCTTTTAGCGGATAATCCTCAATAATCCACGTACAGCAAGAAAAAAAAAAGCCTCAGTTATTAAATGCCCTAAAGTTCTTGCTTTTAATCTCCCTTTCCTCTTACTCCCCCATCTCCGCTCCTCCTCACATCATAGAGATTCCTTTAAGCATTTACTGTAGGCTAGCAAGATGGAACTCTCCTTACTGGTTGTTAGCATTTTTGTCTAAGCTCCGCCCCACAGTTACCTGGCAACAGCCAGGCTTGCCTGACTCACTCTAAAAGGGGCTGCTTGCCCTCCTCCTCTTGCTCTCTTGCCGCCTCTCTGTCCTCTGCCCCTTCCCTGCCCCCCTCCCCCGCGCCGTATCTCTCCACGTGCTCATGGCTGGCCTCTACTAATCTACTCTCTCCGCCTTACTCTGTCTCTCCTACCCTCTCAGCTCCCCTCCAATGTCCTGAATAAACTCTATTCTATACTGTATGTCATGTGGCTGGTCCTTCAGGGGGAAGGGATGCCCCAGCATGGGCCCGCGGAGGCACTCCCTTCCCACCCACCTTACTGCACCTCCACCAAACATATTCTTTATTTTTACAAAACACAACACTTGGTAACCTCTCTTCTAAAATCTTTAGAACGCTGGCTTGGCCCAGAAACCAAACTGCCAGACGGGTCCCCGGAACAGTCATTGTCCCCTCTCAGGCTCCTCGCATTAATTATTGCTCAGCGGTTTTTCAGAGCAGCGCTGAAAGTCCCACACAACCCTGAGAGATTAAAGCAGGAAGGAACGAGGAGGATGAGGGTTGGGAGCACAGAAGCTGAAAGAGAAGCCAGTATAATTTGATGATCTTAACAAAAAGGCCAGTTTCCACACCGTTTCTGTGTGTTCTGGGGAGGAGGGGCCGCGAACCACGGTTTTCCTCTTGTGGACTCTGGACACCTGGCTCCTGAGCGTAGCCAATTAGAAACAAATGGGTGTCGTGCGCTAGGAAGCAAGTGGCCACTATTTCTCCACAGAACCAGAAACAAAGGAAGATTGGGTGAAACTGCGTGGGGCCTGGAAGTGATGGGGGAGGCTTTGCCTAAAGCATCCCAGAGATGGCACAGTTCGCGAAGCTTTTCCACAATCGACCTCAAAGGAACAAAAGTTCTGATTCAGATGTTGGTCACTGAAGACTAACATGGCCATATCATTACAAAGATTCCAAGAAAACAGAAGTGTCTGGGACACCTGAAGATTCCACACGTGTGACAACAGGTGCGGCGTCAGGCAAAGGCTTGAGAAGGGATTGGAGGGGTGCGGGAGCCCAGGTACTGAAGAGAGCAGCAGGAAAGGGTTTGTCGGGGGTAGTGGTTTTTTGGCTGATTGTGGTCGGGAACACCTGCGTCGCCCCCCCCCCCCCAAGCTTCTTTAGGATGCAGATGTGAGGGCTCACGGGGTAAGAGCACTCGCTGCGCAAGCCTGAAAACAACAGGCTCTTACAGCACCTGGTGGCCGGTGCACCCGGACTTCTGGGGCTCAAGAGTGCTGGGACAGAGGATCCCTGATCTTGCCGGCTGCCATCCTAACCCCGGGTTCAATGAGAGACCCAAGGTGAAGTTGCAGAACAGGACACTGGACGTCCTTTAGGCTGCCAGACTCACACACCGCACTCACATATACCACAAACATATACCCTATCTAATAAATAGTTTTTAAAAAATTCAGACGCCCCAGCTCTGAGTCAGCCTCTGGGGATGGTCCCTGGGCTTTAACTGGTTACATACTCCTTAGTTTTTCTACTTAACCTTGAAGTTTGGAGATTATTGGTTTTGAATTGCTAGAGCTTTGGGGGTTTTGTTTGTTTGTTTTTGTTTTTTGTGGGTTTTTGTTTGTTTGTTTTTATTCTTCAATCTTTTTTTACAGTCAAGAATTTATCCCCTCGTGGTACATCCTCCGACTGTTCCACATCCCACATCTCCCCACCCCCACCCCTGGTCTCCAAGAGGATGTTCCCACCCACCCCGATCCTCAGATCTCCCCACTCCCTGGGACCCCAAGTCTCCCGAGGTTTAGGTGCATCTAACTCTTTCAGCTGCTTGTTGGGCCTTTAGGAGGGCAGTCATGATAATAGGTCCCTGTTTGTAAGCACATCATAGCCTCAGTAATAGTGTCAGGCCTTGAGGCTTCCCCCTGAGCTGGATTTCAATTTGGGCCTGTCTACTGGACCTCCTTTCCCTCAGGCTCCTCTCCATTTTTGTCCCTGCAATTCTTTTAGACAATTCTGGGTCAATTCTGGGTCAGAGTTTTTGACTGTGGGATGGCAACCCCATCCCTCACTTGATGCCCTGTCTTTCTACAAGTTCCCTCTCCCCACTGTAGGCCATTTCATCTAAGGCCCTTCCCTTTGAGATCTGAGAAGTCTCTCACCTCCCAGGCCTCTGGTACATTCTAGAGGGTCCCCCCACCTCCTACCTTCCAAGGTTGCCTGTTTCAATTCTTTCTGCTGGCCCTCAGGGCTTCAGTCCTGTCCCTCACAATACCTGATCATGTTTCCCTCTTCCCCTCCCTGTCCCCTTTCCCACCCAGGTCCCTCCCCACCCTCATGTGATTTGTTTCCTCTCCCTCCCCAGTGGGATTGAGGCATCCTCACTTGGGCCCTCTGGCTTGTTAGTCTTCTTGAGTTCAATAAGAATGGCTAAGATCAAAAACTCAGATGACAGCACATGTTGTCAAGGATGTGGAGAAAGAGGAACACTCTTCTATTGCTGGTGGGATTGCAAACTGGTACAACCACTCTGGAAATCAATCT
This sequence comes from Mus musculus, assembly GCF_000001635.26. Lineage (NCBI taxonomy): Eukaryota > Metazoa > Chordata > Mammalia > Rodentia > Muridae > Mus > Mus musculus. The sequence goes on from NC_000071.6 coordinate 106,759,595, forward strand.
CGAGATTCCTCAAAAAAATGGAAATAGATCTACCTGAAGACCCAGCTATACCACTCTTGGGCATATACCCAAAAGATGCCCTACCATGCTGCAGTGGCATGTGTTCTACTATGTTCATAACGGCCTTATTTGTAATAGCCAGAAGCTGGAAACAACCCAGATATCCCATGGCAGAAGAATGGGTACAGAAAATGTGGTTCATTTACCCAATGGAATACTACTCAGCTATTAAGAATGAGGACATCAGCTGGGCAGTGGTGGTGCACACCTTTAATCCCAGAACTTGGGAGGCAGAGGCAGGTAGATTTCTGAGTTCGAGGCCAGCCTGGTCTACAGAATGAGTTCCAGGACAGCCAGGGCTATACAGAGAAACCCTGTCTCGAAAACAACAACAACAACAAAAAGAATGAGGACATCATGAGAAAATATCATCCTGAGTGAGGTAACTCAGACCCAAAGGGATATGCATGGTATGTACTCAGTAATAAGTGAATATTAGCCAAAAAAGTATAGAGCTTTGTTCTTAACCCTGGCCTGTTTCCTGTGTGAGCCAGCTGGCACCAGTTCAGAATCTTTGGGGCACCGTTCAGTGAGCACAAGCCAGTGAGGCTGGGTATTCTGGGTTGTGTCTCTTAAATCCCTCTATCTCTACCTCTTCCATTTCCTTTCTCTTTATAATATTGTGAGAGCTGTAGTTGCTGATTGCATAGTTGTAGAATAACAGGGCCCAAGGCCAGAGGCATTTTAGTAATTAACACCTCCATGTGGCCCCTTTTACCTACTCTAAGTATATTGAAAAATAGCAACCACCATCTATCACTACCATAAAATAAAGAACACATTAGCACTAAGGAAGGGTATGTGAACTACTTGTGAAACTCTGTATTGTTATTTTTCTCTATGTTGCTATTTTCTCAGAACTACTGGTGGAGAATGCTAAATGTATCAAAGTACGATTTGACTCATTCAAGTGAACTGAATGAAGAAATAATGGACAGACTGAGAGAAGCCCTAGCTGGGAGGGAAAATATCTTAGGAAGTGGCTTGAACTCGGCTTTGGATGTAAGATTTAAATAATTTCTTGTCAGTTCCCAGAGAAGAGTCAGCATGCACTTCCGCACAGGAGACAACAGGAGCCAGGAGGGTGCACCGGAGCCGGCATGCAATGCTCCAGGTGGACATCACAGACTTGAGGAAGAGAGATTGTTATGGAAGCAATGTTTGGTCATCCAGCCTCAAAAGGCAGTTAAGAGAGCCAAATTAATAACAGGAAGCAGAAAATGAGGATTTATTCAACTTGGTCATACATTAAGGAGACAAGTCTATCTTTAGTGTCCTGAAGTGAGATTAAAGTTAGAGAGCTGTCTTTAGGGTTGCTACTGCTGTGGTGAAACGCCATGACCAAAGCAACTTGGGAAGGAAAGGGTTTATTTGGCTTACAGTTCCATACCACCCTCCTTCATCAAAGGAAGTCAACAGGGCTCAAACAGGGCAGGAACCTGGAGGCAGGAGCTGATGCAGAGGCCATGGAGGGTGCTGCTTACTGGCTTCCTCTGCATGGCTTATTCAGCCTGCTTTCCTAAAGAACTCAGGACCACAGCCCACAGTGGGTTGCCCCCCCACCCCACTCCGCAATCAATAATTAAGAGAATGCCCTACAGGCTTGCCTGTAACCTGATTTCATGGAGGCATTTTCTTAATTGGAATTCCTACCTCTCAGACGACTTTAGGTTGTGTCAAGTTGACATAAAGCTAGCCAATACATCTTACCCTTTGTCAACTTGACCCACAAACACATCACTTTTCAACTAGAACCTTTTGTATCTTGTGCTGGAAGCCAAACTTGGTAGAGTAAGACTCACCCAGGTGGCACTGGTTTTAAAGGCATAAAGGGATCATGGATTGTAGCTGAGTCTTGGCACTGTGTGGCAGGGCTGGGATCCCCTAAGAAACCCCAGGAGAGGCTATTGGTGAAAGTGCTGCCCAGCTGCAGCAGAGACCCCAGCATGTTGGGGATGCCATTGCCACATGATGACCACCAGGAACAGCAGCAGTGGAGTGGAGCCAGCTGGGGCTTGGAAGACAAGCTGTATATGCTGCAGAGGGTGGGGACAGAGAAGTGTCCCTGGAGGATCCCAGAAGCTTGTGGGTAGGTCCCAGACAGTGGATATTTAATTATTTACACAATTGGAGTTTGGTCTTGCTTTGTTCCGATTGTGGCTGTGCCCTGTTCTTCCCTCTTGAATTGAGTTAAATTTATGTTTTATTTTATAGGAGCCCACTTTGCACTTTTTTTTTTTTAATTTTAGAGATTTTGAAATTTTACAGCGACTTTGAATTTTAAAAGAGAATGATGTTCTAAAGATTTTAAAAACTTGTTTCTTTTGTTCTATTTTTTATTTTATCTGCGTTGGTGTTTTGATTGCATGTGTGACTGTGTGAGGGTGTCAGGTCCCCTGGAACTGAAATTACACAGCTGTGAGGTGCCCTGTATGTGCTGGAAATTGAACGTGGGTCCTCTGGAAAAGCAGCCAGAGCTCTTAACCACTGAGCCATCTCCCCAGCCCATCACGGAAATGTTTATCCTGTCATGCTGAGGTTGAGGGACAGAAGACTGGATGCTTCTTCCCAGGGTACACCCCCCTCCCCCACCCAATTCTACTTCCTCTTGCAAGGCTGTGCCTCCAGAAATTTCCATCATCTAGGACAGCATGACTAACTGAGGACAAAGAGTCAGTGCTCAAACCTTGAAAGCATGTTTGGTGTGGTTTGTGTATGTGTGTGTGTGTGATATGTGGTGTGTGTGTATGTTTTGTGTGTGTGTGATGTGGTTGTGTGTGATGTGTGGTGTATGTGGTGTGTGAGTGTGTGTGATATGTGGTGTGTGTGTACGTTGTGTGTGTGATTGTGTGTGGTGTGTGAGATTTGTGGTGTGTGTGGTGTGTGTGTGATGTGTGGTGTGTGTGTGATGTGTGGTGTGTGTGTGTGATGTGTGGTGTGTAAGATTTATGGTATGTATGTGTGAGGTTTGTGGTGTGTATATGTGTGTGGTGTGTGTGTGTGTGATTTGTGTATTTGTGTGTGTGATTTGTGTATGTGTGTGTGTGTGTGTGGTGTGTGTGTGATTTGTGTGGGGGGTGTGTCTGTCTGTCTGAGATAAAAACACCCTGGGGAGATAAAAACAGCTGTCTACCTACCCCAGATAGGAAGCCAACAAATGAACACAATGACTGTTAGATTTCAACCCTAGGACAAATGACCAAGAGGCCTACTTAACAATCAAAGCAGACCTGGCCTCCAGGTCCTCTAGCATTCCACAGTCCCTACCTGTTGCTGGCACACCCTGCCCTCTACCTCCAACTCCAGCTCAGGGGCAGGGCTGCACTTCCCTGAGAGGCTCTTCCCTATATAATCTTGACAGTTTGGTTACCTGGTCTTTTTTTTGTCTATTTGTCACCCTCCTGGCTTCTTGGTTTCGCTCTCCCTTTTCCTGTCTTCCTTCTCCTCACAGGACCCAGGGCAGTCTGCTCCTGTTCACTCCCCAGATGTCCCTGACCCTGGCTCTGCTCTCCCTTTTATCAGCAATAAACTGTCTCCTCCACCTTAGCTAGAGGCCGTCATAGCCTCCATTTTATTGTATTTTATTTTATTATTTTATTTTATTTTTATGATCAGTAATGATTCTACCAGAGTCCAAGATGTTGGGCCAATGAGTTTGTGGGTGAGGGGGTTACAGGGACTTGGTGATTTTCAGGGTTACTTACAGGGACACAGTGATTTATAGGCAGCCCACCCTGTCATGGGGGACAACACATCAAAGCTGTGTGTAGCCCTGGAGTTCTCTCCATCACTGGCAAGGCAGCCCTAAGGGACTGAAAGTCTCCTCCTGTCAGCTGGTTTCTGCTTCTATGACCATGGGAGGGGCTATAAACAGCGTCTGGCTCTCCAAGGCTGCAGTGTCTAAGTCTCCCTGGATGTTAAAGCCACTGCAGCTCTGTATGCATTACGTCATATTTAGCTTTCCTAATGATCCTACCGGGTGGAGTGCTATTGTGAAGAGTGTGTGGCATAAAGCAGAGGTTACATTACATCTCTAAAATCACAAATGCATAGATTTGAACCAAAATATTTCTAGGTCATAAACAAACAAACAAACAAACCCCTTATGTTCCTGCTTTGCATCAGTCTTTTCTCTTCATCTTAACGGGCATAATAATTATTCTCACCACTTTACATCCAGCATTGTGCTTCAAGAATGGCAAGAAGCACTTCCCATCAGTCCACTCATATCCCTTTTTGTACTGGATGCAGCGAGTTCTCCTCAGGCCAATGCAATGCCAAGAAGCACAACCAGAAGACCACAAGAATGAAAGAGGGTTTGATACTCCATTGAGACAGACACAGCAGTACTCCCCTTAAAATTCAAAGCAAACGAATCTTGAGGAAATCTACACACACATACATATACACACACATACATATACACACACATGCACACACACACATGAACACACACATACATACACAGACACACATGCATGCAAACACATATATACACACATGCACACACACACACATATACATACAACATATGCTCACACATACATAGGCATGCATACACAGACACGAACATGCATATACACATACTCTCACATACATATACACACACATATAAAAACACACAAATGTACACAATATACACCTACATACACATGCGCACACATATTCTCTTACACACATGTGCACACACAGAGACACATATGCACACACACACCCCTATTATTTATAGGAAAGCAGGTGTAAGGAACAGGTCCATTTCTGAGCATGCTCAGTACAAGATCACAAATCAGGTATTCAAAAAAGGAGGGAGAGGACAGACATGTTGCTTGTAAGCTTCTCCAAAGAGTCTTAGTGGAAACAATTGGGCAGCCTTAGAGTCATGTTAACAGTCTTTTGTTTTTAAATTACTTACCATGTGTGTTTGTGTCTCAGTGCATGCAGGAGGTGCACACTCTTGCAGGAGGCTTAGATAGAGGTCAGAGGACAACTCGATGGAGTCTGACTCTCCTTTTACCTTGTAGGTCCCAAGGATCAAACTCACATCTTCAGGTTTGGTGGCCTGCACGTCCACCCGCCAAGTCACCTGGCCAGCCGTGTTAATAATCTTTGAAGGAGGCAGCACTTTTCTCCTTTAAAAGTGAATTAGTTTATCCTTAAAAGTTACTGCCTGGGATAGCTACTAACGCTGTGATGAAGTTCAGAACACGCTGTCAGAAACATTGTACCTGACATTTGAGAAAACAGAGAACCAGGAAGGTCTTCCCCCCACCTCCACTTCGCCTTCCTGTCTAAGCCAGTCATGAGGGGATGCTTGGCCCTCCTCTGAAGGTCATAAGGCCTGGTAGTGCTCCCTGCTCCCCACACTTGAAGGCAAGGGATATAGGGACAAAGAAAAAGAGTCTAAAAAGATCTTGCCAAATTTCCTCCATTTTATCAGCGTTCAATCATATTATCTGTGATCAATTCCACTCCCTACCGAGGCCCACTTCTCCCTCAAACACAAGCATAGAACTACATGAACTTCTCTGTTTCATTTGGCTGAACTCCCCCTCACCCCCACCCCCACCCCTTCTGTGGTGCTGGGGCTTTGCACAGACCAGGCCTCTGTGTCTCCTCCAGTCTTCATTCCCAAGACTCCTCCTGTATTACTAGAGTCTCTGCTTGTACATCTGCTTGCCTTCGCCTGGCTTGTCTGTCTTTTGCTATATAAATACCCCAGCTATGAACCCAAGAGATTCTCATTTCATCCACACCTGAAATAAACTATCTCTTCCCTCTGGAATAAATGCTTTCAACTCTTCTCTTAATCAAGTGGTCCTTTCAATTTTCTTACATATCTTGGTTTCTGCACTCTACTAATCGTGACTGGGCATTGTCTGTGCCAGGCCTGGCTAGTAGAACTGGAATGGCACCCTGTATGTATGTAATAGAACATATTCTAGCAGCTACATTTAAAAAGTTTTTTTAAATTTTATTTGCACCGGTTCTCTGTTCTGCCTCCATGTATATCTGTATAAAGGTGTCAGATCCCTTGGTACTGGAATTACAAACAGTTGTGAACTGCCATGTGATGGCTGGGATTTGAACCAGGGTCCCTTGGAAGAGCAGCCAGTGCTCGTAACTGCTGAGCCATCTCTCTAGCCCTAAAAAAAAGTTTTTAAAAAGTGAAATTAAAGTTAATAGTACATTATGCTTAACCAATAAATTAAAATATTGTATTTTGGATTAGTTCTTGATTTGATTTTTTTTTCTTTATTCATTTGAGACCCAGACTCACATAGCTAAGCCTGGCCCCAAACCTGCCATGTAGCTAAGGGTTACTTTGAATTTCTGATACAGTGTGTGTGTGTGTGTGTGTGTGTGTGTGTGTGTGTGTAGGTTAGAAGACAGTTATGAGGAGTCAGTTTTGCTCATTTGTTTTTTTCTTTTCTTTCCTTTTTCTCTTTGTTTTTCTTTTCTTTTTCTTTTTTTTTTTTTTAAGTCCTGGCTAAACTGGAGCCCACTGTGTAGACCAGGCTAGCCTGGAATGCTCCTGCGTGCTGGGATTAAAGGCCTGCATCAGCATGCCCCACTCCTGTGTTTCTGTAGGGTCTGGGGATCAAGTTCAGGTCCTTAGGCTTAGGCAGCACACACTGAGCCTGCTATGCCAAGGCCAAAATGAGATATTTTCCTTTATTTTTGTCCTCAGTCTTCTGATGTTTCAAGGGGTCAGTAGACATAATCAGCGGTCACCATACCGGGCTAACAAGCCTACACACGGAAATAACAGAAGCATTTGATAACACAAGCCAGAAAGGATTTGCTACGTTAATGATGGATTTGGGAGGATTATTTACACATAGGTTTTTGGCTCTGCAGTCACTCGGGTCACTGGGCCTCGTGTCCCTAGGTTCTACTGGCACTGACTGTGGAGCATCCCACGCATAGGAACAGTGACCCCCAACTCTGCTGAACCCCGAGAGAGGAGCCTTTCCTGGATCTGTTTGCACAGAATCTCCAGGTGTTTCCAGTTATCTCCAAGGGTGGGTAGTGAAGTTTACAACAGAGATTGTAATTTAAATTCTCGGACAGGTAAAATGTAATTATTTCATATGCTTCATAGTACATGGGAAGGGTGGATGGCGAAACCCCATAAACAATGAGCTGATGTTGTAATTCCTAAAAGGCTGCAAAAATCTAAACAAAAGTTAACATTGGCAAATGTGAGAAAGGCGCCGTGGGAGACTTCGGGACAGAGGTTAGTAGGTGCAGTTTTCCCTTCTCCCGCTTCCAAGTGGATTATCCTTTCAGATGTGCCCAGTGGACAGCATGCTACTCTTTTCTGTGTTAAAAATGTCACTCTGGCCGGGCGTGGTGGCACATGCCTTTAATCCCAGCACTCGGGAGGCAGAGGCAGGTGGATTTCTGAGTTCGAGGCCAGCCTGGTCTACAAAGTGCCAGGGCTATTCAGAGAATCCCTGTCTCGAAAAACCAAAAACCAAAAAAAAAAAAAAAGTCACTCTGCCCCCTTAGTTTCCTATAAACATTATTTGTATTCATTGGCTCTAAAAATAACCACACCAGGATTTCTTGTTTTTCCTATTGACTTATTTTTTTTTTTTTCAAGTATCCTGGATTCTTTCTCCCATCTTTGGAGACTGGTTGGGGAGGACTTGAAAGCATGCTATCATGTAGTGAGCGGGCAGAGATAAGCTTATGCACGTTGAAGTCAAGTGCCAAAGGCAGGTTCTAGCCCAAGGCTTGGAGATCCCTGCTAGAGAGCCATGGAGTCAGTGCTGGGGTGAACAGGCTCTGGGGGTGACATCCCTTGATCCATTTGGAGGAAGCTGTAGTCAGCTTCACCTCACTCATTCTGGTGCTGAGGCTGAGTGTTGGGACTGTCCAGGGGTCACTCTTTTGATGAACTTTGACACTAGTCTCCGAGTCACCTCATGAACAAAGCCTGTGGTGCTGCCAGCACCAGAAACACAAAGGCAGGAGCAGACATAGGAGGAGGCTTCACAGCAAGAGAAGCTGACCACGTGGATGTGAAACATAGCTAGGGATGTGTGAGCTCTGGGGTTGCATTTTAAAACGAAGAGGGGCAATCTACCCCTTAGTAGGCATGGGTATATGCTACTAATTATTGCCAGCTAGCTAGAGAGGGCCACCACTGAGCAACATGAACCACAGCTCCTGTCTCATCTAAGCTTAAAATTTTTCTCAAGATGGGGCTGGAGAGATGGATCACTAGTTAGGGGCACTGGCAGCTCTGCAGAAGGCCCTCTGTTCTTCAGTTCCTAGTAGGCTGAGTGGGCAATTCACAACCATTTATTACTCTAGCTCCAAGGAATCAAATGTCCTCTTTTGGCTACTCTGGGCTTCCTGCACACAGGTGGTATGTAAATTTGTGTTTTGTACATATATACATATATATACATATACACATATTCACATATACACACATACATATATGCACACATATACACTTATACACATGCACACATATATATACACATATGTGTACATGTGTATGCACACACACACATATATATATGCACATTTATACATGTGTACATACATACATATACACATCATATACACATACACACATACATTTAATATATGTACATATACATGTATATGTACACATACACATTTACACACACATATGTGTACATATTTACACATATATACACAATATACATATACACATATATACACATGCATACACATATATACATATATGCACATGTACATATACATATGCACATACACATATATGTATATTTTGTGTATATATATATATATATATATATATATATATATTCAGATAAATAATTAAAATAAAAAAGAATTCTTCAGCCGGGCATGGTGGTGCACGCCTTTAATCCCAGCACTTGAGAGGCAGAGGCAGGCAGATTTCTGAGTTCGAGGCCAGCCTGGTCTACAGAGTGAATTCTGGAATAGCCAGGGCTACACAGAGAAACCCTGTCTCGAAAAACCAAAAAAAAAAAAAAGAATTCCTCAGAAGGCAACACCTTTGTCAGGGCTAGCATGGTCTTGATAAGGACTAGTAGAGACAGATGACATTAGAAGCGGAAGTGGGTGACATTTATAAAAGAATAAAGGACACAAATTGTGTTTAGTTCTTAGATAGTGTGTAGCTTAAGGAAAAGAAATGCTGGATCCCTATGTTTATCAAGGAGAATGACTTAAGGATTTCATTGGTTGTAGTTTCAAATTAATTTTATCCAAACCTTCAATCCATAGTTGAAGAAACTCTGGCTGTGCTGGATGACATGGGTACAAGCACAAGGTCACAGTTGGATGCTGTGGAAAGATCCTGTCATGGAGTATGTGGTTGGCAGATGGAGGGTCCGTTCCACCAAGCTGCAGTCTTCCACAGGGTGCTTTGAATAGTTGTCAGTGCTTGTCAGCATGTGCTGTTGACTTCTAGGCCTAGAAAATCAGGTTTTTCAAGAAAAAAATATCCTACAACCTGCTCTTCATTTCCCAGCAGTGCCTAGGAACCCTTGGAAATACTGTGTGCTAATCAAACTGTTGATATGTAAGCAAGAAAACTGATCATTCAACAGGGATGCAAGCGATTCCAGAACCTCTGTGGGGAAGTCGTCTTCCTGTGAAATGAAGGCCCAGAGGGAGGCTGTGGAGGTAGTTGTCTGAGTGCTTACGCAAGGACCTGAGTTTGACCCCACCCTGCCCCCCCGCAAGCCAAGTAAAAGAGCTGGGTATGGTGGCATATGCTTTCACTCTCAGCCCTGGGGAGGTCGAGACAGACAGGTCCAAAAGGCAAACCATTCTAACCTAAACAATACATCCTATGTCCCAGTGAGAGACCCACCGGTCTCTAACAGTCACAGTAGGAGGCAAAACACCTGAGGCTGTCCTCTGATCTCCACACTCATGCATATACACAGCTGTCTCACACACACCAAGAGGAAGATCACCTGATTGCAACCTCTAAAAAGGATCTAATGAAATATATTCAATGTTGGTATCTGACCCCACACCTTCTTAATTGAAAGACCTGCAACTTGAGCTTAAATTCTACCTTTCTCGTTATTGGCTGCATGGTGTTGGACTTCAATTCTCTGCAGTCCAACAGGTGTACCTGTCAAACACAATCTTGCACTGAGAGATGGTGTTAGATACATGTTAACCTCAATGGTTCTCCAGTGCTGCTGTGGGAAAAGATACAACCTGGTGACTTCACTCTGCTCAGTTCATGAAGACTTCTAATGTCAGGTATGGTGTGATACAGGGGGTCAGAAGTTTACAGTGAGTTCATGGCCACCCTGGGCTACACGAGACCCTGTTCCAGCCAACCAACCAGAAATCGATGTTAGAGTGTCGTTTATTTCATCAAATGATGAGAAATTATCTTTGGGGCTGAAGGTGTACCTCAGTGGTAATTTGTATACTTCACAAGGCCTGGGATTTGATCCCCAGCACGAAACAAAAGCCTAGAACTCCGTTAGTGTTTTCAGTAAGTTTAATTAGAGATTCACATGTCTAAAAACAAAAAATTTAAGTCAATGCTACATAGGCTCATAGGTGTAACATGCTTCATATATGTGCCATGTTTCATATATGTGCCATGTTTCATATATGTGCCATGTTTCAAATGTGTGGCAAACTTCATACATGTACCACATTTCATTCATGCAAAGCTTCATGCATGTACCATGTTTCATGCATGTACCACGTTTCATGCATGTACCATATTTCACACATGTGGCAAGCTCCATACATGTACCATGTTTCATAGATGTGCCATGTTTCAAGGGAGACTGTGAGCAAATGATGGCAGCCAGGCTTTGTAGTCTATGCCATCTGCCACACTGGCTACCTTAGCTGTGTTTCCTTGAACACTTGTGTATGAGACACCATGGTTTCTGGAAGACCTTTGAGTGGGGATACAACCCTGGACTGACAAGAGTGTCTCCCTTCTGCTTGGGAGATCTTCAGTTTGAATTAACAGGCTCTCCCAGAACCCCATGTTTAGATAGGTGCCCAATTCTTTGCAGATGGCACTATCTGGGATGTTCCAAAAACTTTGGGAGACTGGTTCTAGGTGGAAGAAGTAGTCACTGAAAGCTAGTTCTTGAGTTAATGCCGGCTACTTCCTATTGAGTGTCCTGACACATCTCGCTATGAAGTGAACTACTGTCATGGTTAAAGTTGGCATTAGAAGTGGCTTTATGGTCAGCCTCCAACCTCAGAGATGATGTCATACCTAGGCGGCAAGGACCCTCGTGTGTCTGTTGCTATGGCAACCCCCTCAACCCCCTTCCCAACCCCCAGCGTGAGCCTCACCTGTGAGCTATGGTGTGCATGATCACCTGGCCCAAATAAAAGACAGAGAACTCAATCCCTCACCCCTTTTTTTCTCCTTCTCTTCCTCACTTCCCCCCAATAAAACCTCATCTCATGGGGCTGTGTTGGTCTGGCATGATCTGTTGGGATATGAGCCGATTTCTAACACAACAGTTAATGTTAGTTGTTATCTTGGCACACCAGAAAGAAGGAACCTCAGCTGAGTAACTGCTTTCATCAGATCAGGCTGTGGGATATTTTCTTAATTGCTATTGCTATAGGAGGGCCAAGCCCACTGTGGGCTTGTGCCATCCCTAGACAAGTGAGCATGGGCTGTGTAAAAAGGTAGCTAGGCAGCTGGCAATCTGTGTTCCTCCATGTCCTGCCTCAGTGGCTAACTCCAGGCTTGAGTGACTGTCTCAGCTTCCCTTGATGATGGACAGTAAGCTGTAAGCCAAACCAACCCTTTCCTCCCACAAGCTGTTTTAGGTCAGTGCTTTATCACAACAGAGAAAACTCAACAACTCTGCCTTCCCAACTGAGATGACAGGTCCCTCTCAAATCAGGAGCTGAAATACATCCTTTGCCCCTAAGTTGTTTCTCTCAGATGCTTTGGTCAGAGTGATTTGAAACCAGCTAATGGAGGTTCTTTTGTTTGTTGGCAGGTAGAGCCAGGGGAGGGAGATTGTGACAGGCAGCACAGAGGGACTTACAGACTCAGCAGGAGGAAGGACAAGAGGGCTGAGGGAAATGGGAGCATGTGGCTTCATATGAAGGGGACAGCAAAGGAGGAAGAGAGAAAGAGAAGAAAGGAGGGAAAGGGGGAGGAGAAAGGGAGGAGAGATAGAGCTGAAGGAAGAGTGAGAGAAACAAGGAAGAGATTGCCACCTGAGCCAGGCAAGCTCTTTAAATAAAAAATTAAGGATCCCATATGGCCTGCTGAATTGGAGTTGGGGGTGGGAGAGCATGGGTGTGTGTGCCAGTTCCCAAACTACACCTGTTGTGTTGGAGCAGAGTTACTTAAATAGAAGCAACCCAGGTGCCAGCTCAGGTGTGAGAAGCTGCCACTCTGCTCTGAGAACTGGAGGAAGAAATAAACGTGGGTGAACTAGCTGGTGGGTTGGTAAGGAGCATGGCTCTCTCCTGATGCAAGCCACAGGTCATAGGTCATCTGAGCAAGAGGCCTCTGTGATGGGGAGACTCCTTCCTGCCTCATCCCATCAGACAGTCATCTGGTTCCCTTTGGTCCCTTTGGAACAGGCTGGGAAAAGCTGAGATTTTTTCCACCCATTTCACAAGCTTGCAAAGATTTTTTTTTTTTTGTAACCTTAGTTATAGTCTCTTTAAATGTTTTTATTCTTGTGACTTTTCACATAACTCGGAAGGGACTAAAAACCCAGGTTTGGTCTTACTAGTGGGTTTCTGGGACCCCTCCCCCTCCTTAAAGCAGATGGCAGAGGGAGTGTTACATTGCAAATCTGAGCATTTACAGACATGGCTCTGGGGAGATGAGCTAATAGAGGAAGCATTTGGTGATCCTTCAGGGACAGACGCCCAGGCTTTTGTCCTGGAGGCAAGATTAGGAGGACTAATGGAACCGTGGATGAATAAGTGGATCAGTGAATGAGTAGGTAGATGGACGGATGGAGGATGGATGGATAGATGGATAGATGGGTGGATGGATGGGTGAATGGGTGGATGGATGGGTGAATGGGTGGATGGATGGGTGGGTATATGTATGTATGTATGGGTGAATGGGTGGGTGGTTGGATGGGTATATGTATGTATGTATGTATGGGTGAATGGGTGGGTGGTTGGATGGACAGATGGGTGGATGGATGGGTGGGTGGATGGGTGAGTGGGTGGATGCATGGTCCATTCAGAAGATAGCTGTCTTCAGTGCAACTTACGTCTGAGAGAGAATTTTACATTCTTTGTGTTTATCCCCCAAAATTCAACACAACTAGAACTAAAAGAACTAAATTATATTGCTATACATAAAATATAAGTGTGTTTTTAAAAACCAAAATAACAACAACAGCATTACTTTTACATAACTTCCAATTGGCAAATGTAGTATTAGCCGTGATAGAAATTAGCCATATTTACTGTAGGAATAGACCGACACAACCTGTTCCTCTGTGCTCATTTTCCTCCACAGCCTCTGTAATCCTTCAAAAGATAAAGCCAGCTTCTACCACCAGCCCTTTAACCATCCAGTTAGAAGCCTTTTGAGCGGGTCTGCACAATCTGGCTTCTGTTTTCCTCACCCCACAGGTTTTTTTTGCCTTGGGCTTCATCTCACTCCATTGTGATGCGCCTACCCTCTCTCCCTATGGAGATGCAAATTCTCACTGCAAATTCTCTGATTGGACCAGTTCAGAGAGCCATATTCTGCTCTCTAAATCTTTGCAAGCTTTCTTTCCCAGTCCAGTTACATTTGAGTGAAGTCATGTGACTGGTTCAGCTGCATGAGTTGTTAGAAATGACAGCAGAATAGTGAAGAGCCTGCTTGCCACATCCCAGCTTTCTGTCCTACAGTGGCTGTCCTGGCATCCCTGTGTTGAAGCAGCAGAACCACAAAATGGAGTCCTCAAGGCTGCTGAGTCAGGATTCAGAGGCCAGCTGTCTTCAGTGCAACTGATTATGCCTGAGAGAGAAATATACATTCTCTGTCTTTAGCCCCGGAATTCCACACTACTAGGTTACTGCAAAATAATTCATTCCAGCAGTTCTTAAACTCTGGGGTCAGAGGTCTCTTTCAAACCCTTATGAAACATTGATAATTGAAGAGGTTTTATGTGTGTGTGTTATATAAATCAATTGTTTCATGTCAGAAATTAAAACTGAGGAATTCAAAATTATGTGTTTGTAGTTTATTTAAAAATAGCAATAGTAAAAGCCAGTAGATTTTGGCATGAATATATTTATGAAAAGCAGCTAGTTCCCCAAACAAGCTAACAGCAGCATTTTCTTCATGTTTGAATTAATTGAAAACAGCTGAGTTTTTGTGTTAGTTTCTGAATTCAGTCCGCTGTAGTCCTCTTCTTTTGTAGTGGTATATGAAGAAAATCTGCCCTTATGTAGAAAATATGGTTTGTGATAGCCATTCTTGGTTGTCAACATGATTGCTCTTGGAATTAACTAAAAAAAAAATCACAGGGCACACCTGTGAGGAACTTTCAGCTAACTGAATCATTTGAGGGAGGACACACCTTAAGCCCAGATCGCTTGATGTGGGAAGACTCATCCTAACTCTGAGCCACACCTTCTCATGGTAGCTCTTGTAAAGGACAAGAAGCAGCAGCGGCTTTATGGATGCCCGCACTCTCTTACACTGGTGTTGGAGCTACTTCTTGGGAATTCCGGCGTATACTGAAGGCCAGCAGAGACATCCAGCCTCATGGACCAACTACTGGATCCTTGGACTTTCTGTTGGATGGCCATTGTTAGACTAGCTGGATCACTGCCTGTAAGTCACTGTAATAAATCCCATATATGTGTGTGTATGTACACTTATATGCATATAAGTGGGTATATATGTATATGGGATTTATTACAATATATGCATTCAACCAGTCTGTTCTTTCCTGACTAAGATATATAACTAAAGCATTATTTTTGAAGATTAAAACAATGTTTTTGGCTCAGTGTGATAGCAAACGACTTTAATCCCAACTCCTAAAAGAAAGAGGCAGATGGGTCGACCGGGTCAAAGCCAGCCTGTTCTAAGTAGCAAATCCTAAGCCAGCCAGGGCCACATAGTGAGACTCAGTCTTGGAAAATCCAACAACAGTTTAAAAAAAATGTTATGAACAAAGACCTAGTATACTCTCTTTCACTGGGTAGACGGTCTCTCAGCTAATCCACTGAAGAACAGTGATTTAGCGTAACTTACTAAAGACTATGTACTTCCATTGCCGGGACAGAGTCAGACATGTTGTTGTTGTTGTTATAATTCAGACATGGCAGTTTGGACGGACACGGCAGAGCAGAGTCTCGGGATGACTTTTCATGGGTAATGTCATCGGCTCCTTGACTTCAGACCTCCAGCCCGGGAAGGCCAGGGTGTATTTCTACCATGCTATCACTCTCTTTGTGTGTGTGTAGAGTGAAACTGAACAACTGATAGTTTCTGAAAAGTTATTCCTGAGCACTCAGTGTGGCTCATCGCTGTGAGTGCTGCTTAGCAGGAAGGCAGCTCTAACTCCCCAGCCCTGTGCTGACTCCTTTGGTGGTGTCCAGCTGCCTTCCCAGCACCTGGTGACAGAGGTCATCCTTGGCTACCTAGCAGGTTCAGGCTAGCTTGTGTGGGATGGGGGTGGGGTGGGGGTGGGGGTGGGGCGTTAGTTGTAAGAAAGGATGTCAATGAAACTTCTCTGTTACATTAAAATCCATCAGGGCCCTCCTACACTTCATGATGACCCTGTGTCACACTCTTTACCCATGTGTGACCCTAGACTCTGACTCTAAGACCAGAACCTTCAGATCAGTTCTCTGGAAGAGATTTCTCCATTGAGTCATATCCTTTTATACACACTGACACCTGTAATTCTATACCACTTAAAACCGGCATTAATTAGCTCACAGCAGACTCACTGCAGCCTCTCAGTGACAGCTTGCCAGCCCTTGGGCTAGGCCACTGCTTTTCTAGTATTTCTAGTAGTGTTTCAAAGCTTGAATTTTATCTCAGACGGCAAATGCTTTCAGTTCTTTTCCTTGAAGTGGCAAAGCCAATTTATTCGTTTACAAGAAAATCTCTGTTAACTAATCCGTTAACCAGGGTAAAGAAAAAAAACAAAACAAAAAAACCAAACCAATATTCCACAATAAAGGCAACTTGTTCTCTTTGCAATTAAAAAAACAAAACAAAACAAAACAAAACAAACCAGAATGCTTTTCCTCCCCATTGCTGCCGTGCACTGTGTGTAGTTGGAGCACTTTGTGCAAGCTTCCCATTTGCCACACAGAATATTAAAAAGATGTATGCTCTAGGGCTGTGATCTAATAAAAGAAATAACTTCTGCTTAATCAAAGTGGCAGGTATGTGGGCGGGGTTCACAGGCACAGGGTGGAGGATATTAGCACAGTGACTTCTAGGGTCCTCTGCTGCCCCTGCCTTGATTAGTACTGAATTAGTCCTTGAACCAGAAGTTTACCCATCTCTGCTTTCTTTCTTGCTTGCTTGCCTTTTTTTTTTTTTTTTTTGATTTTTAAATTTTATTTTATGTATGTGAGTACATGGTAGCTGTACAGATGGTTGTAAGCCTTCATGTGGCTGTTGGGAATTGAATTTTAAGACCTCTGCTCTCTCCGGTCAACCCCACTCACTCTGGTGGGCCCCTCTCGCTCCAGCCCAAAGATTTATTTATTATTATACATAAGTACACTGTAGCTGCCTTCAGACACACCAGAAGAGGGCATCAGATCCCATTACAGATGGTTGTGAGCCACCATGTGGTTGCTGGGATTTGAACTCAGGATCTTCAGAAGAGCAGTCAGTGCTCTGAGCCACTAAACCATCTTGCAGCCCCCATCTGTGCTTTCAAACCCGCATCAGGGCAAATGCCGATCAATCCAACGGAAAGGGTGATACCATTCGTCCCTTCATGAGAACACTGGTGACCTCACAGAGCCCTTGGAAAGTTCTCCAGAGCTCCCGGTAGACACGTGGATCACCAGCTCCCCCGTTTCACTTCATTCAGCTCTTTTCTTATGGAATGGATTTCACCATCATGATCTTAAGAAATACCCCGTCTTCAACCCAATGCGAGGTTCACAAAGATCAAATTCTCCAGGGCCTGCTTATGGTCAGCCATGTATCCCATCCCACATTCTCACAGGACTCCTGTATGGTTTTGTTCATCACAGTAGTATGTCTCTGATGTTTGTCTTCCTCGCTTGAGTCTAAGTATCAGTGAAGTCAAGATGGTTTTGTGTATGTGTGTGTGTGTTTGTGTCTGTCTGTCTGTCTGTCTGTCTGTGTATTACCCATCCAGCACCTAGCACAGTGGCTGGTAAATGGTAGAGCTCAAATCTTAGCAGATGAATGCAATGAGAGGTCTGAAGCCGCTGTGTGCAGAGGCCTTGGATGGGGGGCTCCTGCCAATCAGAGGCTAATTAGGATTCCAGGGCTTTGTTTAAACCTTAATCCACCAGGTTCCCCTGTAAACACATTCTATATTAAAAGATAACAGGCTCGTGGGGGGAAGGGGGCTACTTAAAGCAGCTTCAGTCCCCTCTTGCTTTGAAAGGTGTGTATGTGTGTATGTCTGTGTGTGTGTCTATGTATCTGTGTGTGTGTCTGCGCACGCACACTCGAGTGCACGTGTGTATACACCTTTTTGTGAGTGGTTCTAGAGAAGGGACATGGACAAGTCTTAAATATTTCTGCAAGGTGAAAAACTTCAACCTGGGGTCCCAATGCACACCTCTAATTCCAGAACTCGGGAGACAGAGGCATTTATCAGAGCAAGCTCCAGGCCAGCCACGCCTACCTAGTAAAACCCTGCCTAAAAAGAAAAACAAAACCAAAGGTCCAGTAATCCCAGAGAAACACTAAAAATTCTACATTTTTATCGTAAGCCTTTACCAAGGGCTATTAATAAGAGGAATCTGATGTTCCCTGGCAAAAGGGTGCTGAGTTCTTTGAGGACAGGGACCAGCCCTTTCTCTGTGGTCTTGTGCTACAGAACCTGTATCTATTGAGTGTCAGAAAATACTCAATGAGCATTCACTAAACTGTCATGTGGCAGGAGGTAAAACCAAACCAAGCTATCACGTTGGCCTAAGTTGTGAACTACCAGCTTAGGATGAGTGATACTGTCTTGTCTGTTATGAAGACTGGTCACAAACTCACCTGACACTGCTGCTGCTGTCTACTCTCAGACACACTCCTTTTCTGTATTCAGAGAGCCAAACTTATGGTGGGCTCACCTCTTGGAGAGGGCTGAGGGCCAAACCCAGGGTTCTTACTGGGACTTCCCACGAGGTCCACCGAAGGACCTGGTGAAAAATACCTTGTCCTTGGGATTCTGATACGGCGTCGGCTACAGAATCAGAGAGTAGATAACTCAAATGCTCATGGGACTCCCTCTATCTCTGTGGACAAGCTTCGAACCAGGTAATGAGGCCCCTGGAAACTAACAGGCGGCTGCCCTGTGCCTCGGTGGCTCTCACCGTAGCAGAAGGCTCCTGAGACTTGAACCGGCTCCCAGCTGAGTTCTGAGCCAGAAACTACCTCTGAGAGGTCTCAGCCTTGGCTTCCTGAGTGTTCTTTGCATAATCCACCTTCAAAGCGCCAAGATCTCAGAATCTATTGTTCATGTCTTTCAGTTGCTTGAACTAGAGGAAAGTGGAGGGGAACTGTGCCCTAAGGGGACAGGTGTAGGATTAAATCCTGGCTTACACTGAAACCCCCAAAGGGGGGCATACAATGAGAGGCCTGGGAGCTTCCTTTATCATAAGCCCTTGTTTATAGTTCAATTAGAACTCAAGAGCTCCAACACCCTCTGCCCTCCTTTCTGCCCCCACTCACACCCATTGGCTTCCTCTAACCCTGTTCTTTAAACCCCTTTCTAATGGTAGGGTGCACACGACCAGTGTGCTTTAATGGTGTTTACACAGTCAAAGGAGCTGAGCTTGTTAGACCCTGGCGCACAAGCACGGGCAAGCGCCTCAGCTCAGGGCTCTGTTAAATTAACCTTTAGTCGATTTGCCCTCATTGATCCTGAGCTTCACTCCAAGGGCATTCTTAGCATCTAAACATATGTCAAGAAGGACCAGACAGACTAGCCTGCAACCACGGTGGCTTAAGACAGCTGCTACTGCATGCCTTTGGAAATATTCAACCACATTAAACATCATCTAGAAGACATTAGACTGAACATAAATTAATTCGTTTTGGGTAAAATTAGTTTCTAACACAGAGACCAAAAGTGTGTCTGTATGGAAGGCTCTGTTTAGGCTTAAGGAAGAGCTGAGGCCATGCAGGCACCCCCACCTGGAGCCATGTCCGCAGGGCCTGTGTTTCCCGGACAGTTCCAATCAGTAGGGGTGACTATTTTCTTTCCTTATGTTGAAAATAGATTGTTTTTTCTCATATAGTATATTCTGATTACAGTTTCCCCTCCCAGTTTCTCCACACTTACCCTCCCTTCTGGATCCACCCCCTTTGTGTCTCTCATTAGAAAACAAACAGGTTTCTAAGGGAATATAATGTAATATACTATAATATAATATAATGGTACAACAAGACTGACACATTGGAATAGGAGAAAGCAAACAAACAGGAAGGAGCCCAAGAAAAGGCGCAAGACACAGATGGACACACAGAGGCTCTCTCACTCCTACACTAAGGAATCCGGTACCAATACTAAAATGGAAGCCATAGTGTATGTAAAGGACCTGTAGGATAAAAAGAGAGAAAACAATTTAAAGACATTTAAACAAAATAAGATAAAATAAAAGTTAAAAAACAAAGAAATGAAAAAAGCTCTGGCCTGACATTATAACATGAGAAACTCCAAAGATGAGTTTGTTTCCTGTTGGCATCTCCTGCTGGGCATGTAGCCTACTTTTAAGGGTAGTTTGTTTCCCCGGTGAGACTTCCTTGGAGGAAAACTAAAAAGGGAGTCTCCATCAAATCCAAACTTTTTTTATGACTTCTTTTCCCCTACACACACACACACACACACACACACACACACACACACATTCGTACATACATGCTCACATACAAGCATAAACACACACATACATACTCACACATACATACATACACACACACTCAAACACACACATACACATTCATACACACACACTCAAACACACACACATTCATACATACACACACATACGCACACTTACATACACATACACACATATACACATGCATATACACATATACACACAAACATACACACATACGCACAATAAACACATACATATAAACACACACAGATGCACGCATGCACACACATGTACACAAACACACACACACACTCACACACATACATATACATACATACACATACCCACATACATATGCACACATACATATACTCACACATACACATATAAATACATGCACATACACACACACTCAAACATACATGCATACATTCATACACACACTCACATACATATACATACATACACATATACACACATATACATACATATAAACACATACAGACATACACAGGCACACATACACACATAAACACACACATACATACACATAAATACATAGACACAATACACAAACATATACATACATACACACACATACACTCACACACATAAACACACACGTAACATACATATAAACATACAGACACATACTTACACAAACACATATATAGACACACATATACTCACACATACATATATACACATACATACATATACACACTCACACACCCAAAAGAGAGAGGAGGAAGAAGAGGGGAGAGGGGAGGAAAGGGGAGAGGGGGAAGGGGGAAGGGGAGGAGAGGGGAGAGGGGGAAGGGGAGAGGGGAGGGAAAATGTAGAAGGGATGGAGACCAAGAAAATAAGACCTTCTAAATCAACAGGATCAAAGTTTGTGTGAACTCATGAGACTGTTAGCTCACACATGGCCTGCACAGGTCTGCACCAGATACCCAGATATAGTGCTAAGTTGAGCGGAGGAGCGGATGCATGGCCGCCCATTCCTAACCTAGAAGCTATGTCCAACCCCAACCGATAACCACTCACAAATAAGTTTAGTGGAGGCAACCTTTGTCTTAACTTGTCGATAAGTGGAATTTCATGTCACGGGAATATAAAATTTGGATAACTGTTCCTGGCTGTGGTTTGGTGTCTGCTCCGGCTGACATTTTGCCAGCCAGAAGACAATGAAAGGAACAGCATAGCATACGGGATGGGCGAGTCCTTGGTGGATCACAATTCTGAACATCCGGTTTCCGTGTCAGCTACGGCTTGAATACGAAGCCCTGCCCCACAGGCTTCTGAGTTCAAGGCTCAGCCCTCAGCTGGCAGCACTGTTCTGGGAGGCGCTGGAAGCCTTAGCTAGAGGAAGTAAGTTCCTGGCAGTATGTCCTTGGGAACCTCATCTTGCTGTTTGTCTTAGTCAGGGTCTGTATTCCTGCACAAACATCATGACCAAGCAGCAAGTTGGGGAGGAAAGGGTTTATTCAGCTTACACTTCCACATTGCTGTTGATCATCAAAGGAAGTCAGGGCAGGAACTCACACAGGGCAGGAACTTGGAGGCAGGAGCTGATGCAGAGGCCATGGAGGGGTGCTGCTTACTGGCTTGCTTCCCCTGGCTTGCTCAGCCTGCTTTCTTTTAGAACCCAGGACCACCAGCCCAGGGAATGGCACCATCCACAATGGACCCTCCCACCCTTGATCACTAATAGAGAAAATGCCTTACAGCTGGATCTCATGGAGGCATTTCCTCAAGGGAGGCTCCTTTCTCTGTGATAACTCCAGCTTGGGTCAAGTTGACACACAAAACCAGCCGGTACACGGTTCCTTCCTATCTCTCTGCACTTCCTGGCTCCCTTGAGGTTCTGTTTGTCACACTCTTCTGCTGTGATGTGCAGCCTCAGCACAGGCCCAGAAGCAAGGAAGCTCGCCCGCATGGGCTGCCGTGAGCCCCAACGAACCCTGCTTTTAGAACCAGGACATCTGGCACAGGAAAGTGTCTTCTACATATGCCAGTCACATCCATGCAACCAGAACAGTATGGCGGCCGAAACACATAGCTAGGCTCTCCTGCAAACCTTCCCTTGCAGGTGCACATGGGTGGGGTAAGGACAGCGCTTCTAGGCTGGCCTGGTGAACCCTATCAAGTGAAACCCCCTGTCTTTCACTTACATGCTGGCTAAATAGAAATGATTCTAGGAGCCCAGGAGAAGGTTTGTCCAAGAGACAGGGAAGGTCTCCTTCCTACACATTTGACCATAGGTTGGTACTTACGGAGCTGAGCCACTGACATGTGGCTGGTGTTGGAGTGCTTGCCTGGAGTGATGGTATTTTTACTGGTTTATAAAGGTCAGGAAATATCAGCCAGGAGAGATAGACTTTACTTATCAGTGCTGGAATGGACCAAAATGATCTTAAAATCATCATTAAAATGATCTTTAAAAGACTCTGGCTAATGCTTCTATCCTCAGACAGTGACATAAGGGCTTTTCTTCCTGTGCAGAGATTTGGCCTGGAAGGGGATTTGCTGAGCCCCTGGGAGGAGACAGCAGCTCCTTTCCCTTTGCCCAGTGCTTGCTTCAGGGCAGGCTCAGAAGCTCAGCATACTGCAAACGCTCAAACTAGCTGTATGATTTCAGCTAAGTTTACTACTTTGTGGGTCAGTTTCTTTGTTTGTATAAAGGGAATAATAACGCATGTCCTGGAGGCCTGTCAGCTCCCACCTCTTACACACACACACACACACACACACACACACACACACACAGACACACACACACACACACACACACACAGGTATGGCCTGGTACTGTGAAGTAGAAATGAAGAAATGAAGTTTCACAGGGTAACTTCGAAGGGTATCTGGGGCCAGACTCTTCCCAATGGCTATATGGGTCAGGCAGCCATTCCCTGTGGGTTCAAGTACAACCTGAAGTGTGAGTGTATGTCTGTCTGTCTGTCTGTCTGTGTCTGTGTATACACATGGCATGGGGAGGAGGAGGATCTCAGAGACTCTGAGCAAGACAAGCAAAATCTGCAGCAGGCTCCTTGACTGCCTGAGTAGGGAGAAGGGAAATGTCAGAGTTCAGAAGCACTGACATTTCTCTAGGCTGGGGTGAGAGAGGCTGGAAGCCTTGTAAAATGTTAAGAAATGGCATAGACAACTGTATGTCTGCATAGTACTATTCCAAATGCAGAGTCTCCAATACTCATTCCTCACATGTGAAATGTGAAACCAATCGTTCAAAAAAACAAAACAACAAAAGCCTCAGGAAGGATTCATTTACTAAGACCTAACAACTTAGAAATCTCTAAAATAATAAAAATAGGAAAACGATGCTCAGAGTCTCAGTGTTTAATCGCTGGCATTGAAAGATCCAAAGTGATCGGTACCCTCAGTCCTGCATTTTACACACACACACACACACACACATGCATGCACACACACACACATACATGCACACACACGCACACGCACACACACACACACACACACACACACGCACACGCACACACATGAACCCTTCAGGAATGCTTGAAGTAGAACCCATGCCTTGGGTCTTGGTATTCAGCAGTTGCAAACCAACGCTAGCAGGTGACTGACGAAGCTGCAGTCTGATGGGTGTCGGCTACATCGAAGCAATCGATGTACAATGTACAGGAAGGTGCTGTCCACTTTAAGTGTATGGTTTTGACCCTGGACAAGAGAATGAAGTACATATTTTACATACCAACCCTACCTGGCATACCCTGCCCCCAACCCTGAACTTTCCAGCCTGGGACTGGGTTGCCCTTCCCCCAGAGGATCCTCCTTATATAATCCAGACATTTTGGTTGCTCTCTCTTCTTCTCTTCTCTCTCTGCATTTGTGCCTCTTTCTTTCTTTCTTTCTTTCTTTCTTTCTTTCTTTCTTTCTTTCTTTCTTTCTTTCTTTCTTCCTTTCTCTCTCTCTCTCTCTCTCTCTCTCTCTCTCTCTCTCTCTCTCTCTCTTTCTCTCTTATCCCTTAACCCCCACATCTTTTCCCATAGCAACTTCCCTGGCCTTGGTCCTTGGGGCCAGTGAACTCTCCCAAGTGCAGCTTCCCAATAAACCTGCCTATAATATTGTCTAACCTGGTTTAAATTGGCTCATTTAGCGACAGAAGAATAACATATCATTAAGGGTGGGTCTTGTCCTCTCTATTATTTATATCTAGAGATATCCCTCCAGACACACCCAGAGGTGTGCCTCTTAGATCGACTCCAAATCCTGTCAAGTTGACAAGACTAACTCTCACAACTGCTGAGGTAGGGTTTTAAGACTGGGGAATATACACTGTGCAGGGCAGGGTGGCCAGCTGCTGTCTTCCATGTCAAATAGCAAAAGCAGCTACGGGGTTTACTGAGGCCAGTGCCACGCTCCCTTCCCATGGTGCCCCTACTCCATCACAGAACTCAGTTCTCTGCTTCCTCCACTCGCTGAGACCTTTGGGGATAAAGCACAGTAAGGACATGTGCCGCAGACTTGGGGCTATTTATGGAGGTCAGCCTACAGACCACTGAAGTCCTCTGGTAACTGGATTTGAATGAAAGAAGTCTGAGGAGAAACCAATCTCTGTCCCCTTCCCCCACAAAGTCTCCTTAACTGGCTCCTCAGGAAATGGGGGAGTTCAGCCTGCATACCGCGGCGCCAACCTGGTTGGTGGGAACAGAAAGAATTAAAATAAGGCTCAGATGTGCTCCACTCCCCTGCCCCTTAGGACCTAATGGATCCAGAGAGAAGCGCCACAGTCATTTCCAGCCAAGGTGGGGGTCGGCACTTTGCAAACTCTCCAGTGCTCATTCTATGGCAAGGCTAAGAAAGCATTCTGCCCAGTACCTTGGTTAGAAGGATTTCCTCCCCCCTCCCCCTCTTCTCCCTACCTCCCGCTCTGTCTCCTTCCCCTCCCCCACTTCCTTCTTTATTCCCTCTCTTTCCTAGGTTCCTTCTCTCCTTCCCATAATTCCTTAAAATTGTATCTAATTTTATTTACTTATTTTTAACTAGACTTTTATCACCCCTTTTCTTATTTTTCTTCCCTCTTCTATTTAAAAACCTTGCTTCGTTCATTTTTTTCCTTTCCCAGTCCCCTTTGTTACTGTGTAATTCACGCTAATTTTATTTTTATTAATTTTAAACTTTTATGTATTCTGTGTCTGTTTTGCTGCTTCTTTCTGTCATTACTGGTGGCTAGTGGTTGCCTTTAGCTGGATTTTTCTATATTTATTTATCTCATTTGTTTTGTGTTACTGATAATGTCGCTTGTTCCCCCCCCCCCCCCCGCTTTAAACTGGCCCTGGGATTGAGCCCCCAAAAGAAGGCTGTTCCCTAGGAAGACTCTCCCTTAAAACCGAAAGAGAGATCCTTCTCAACGGATGTGCAAACACCAGCATTTACGCACAAGAAATAGGAAAAGGGAAGTGAAGGCAGCACACAAGACTTTCCAACTTTTCTGTGACAGAATCCCAAGATGTCAAAGAGGAGGAGATGGCAGGCAAAGATCAGAAAGGCAAACATTTAAAATGGTGAATGATTTGAAAGAGGACAGAAATAAATGCCCAAGTCAAGCCCATTATAGGTGGCTGTGAGCCACCATGTGGCAATTCCAGCATTGCATGAAACTGGGTGTGGTGGCTCACAGCTGCCATCTCTACACTCAGGAGTTAGAGGCAGGAGGCCCAGATGTTCAAGGCCATCCCCAGCTACCTTGGCAGTCTGAGGTCAGTCTGAGGCCCAATCATTACCACTGGATGCGCTGAAATAAAAGCAGCACCAGGTTCTAGGCTGAAGTTCTCCATCATTGCCTTTGGCTGAGCCTCGGTGTCTGCATTGGTAAACTGAGGGAATGAAAGTGAGTTGATTTTGAAGACAGTAACTCTCAGTGACAATAGCTTGCTTAGTGCCATAAATTTCAGGCCCGCACCAAAAAATAAAGACTGTTTTGACTCTGATACTTACTGACCAAGGACAGGGATCAATTCAGTTTCCTTCTCAATAAAGTAGGGCTCATGAAGGTGTCTGGTTCATGAGGGTGAAGCTGGATAAAATTTACAAAGCACTTGTGGAATAATTTCTTACTGTATTAAATTTTTTTAATTTTTTAAATTTAAAATTAAAATTCCTGTATAAAAATTTGTATCTTCCAGAAAAGCACTTTAAGACAGAAGGGAAACAACTCAGAATAGCTTCAGGAAGTCCCTGAAACTGAGCAGATTCACTAGGTGCCTTTTCCCAAGACTAAACAATAAAGACTGCTGAGAATCCCTCTCAGACAAGCCAAGCTTGCAGAGAAGATTCTAAGACCAGGCCAGCTGTCTGGAAGAAGCAGATATCAGTAGAGCTGCCAGGAAGGGGTTTAGACCAGCTAAATCACTTGGAAAGTACACTCTCCGAGCTGCCAAGCTGCCCAGCTGCCTGCAGGCTGTACAGTGTGCTCCAGGTTCCAAGATTTTGTGACCTGTCACTCATACTGGGCTTGGTTTTGATGATATAGCTGTGAGTCATTTCTGCTCCTGTAAGTAACCCATAAAACTCATTGGTTCACCAAATTTGATTTTGGTGGTATCCATACGTTGGTCTGTCTGGGATGAATAGATGTATGTGTTGTGTCTCCCAGGAAAGGTCTTGTCATACAGCTTGGCATGTGCTCTAGTATGTAATAAATGCTCAACACATGCTACCTATAACTAGTGCTAGCCTTTCCTAAGTAGAATACTTCATTCACCACTTTGTATAAATTGGACTACATACCCTGCTCTGAAAGGACTGAACAACTCAGAATGTGGCCAGTGGAGTCTGGATATTGAAATATAATAGAAACAAATAGTTTGTCAACATGTTTACATGTGTTATGGCTTGTAACAAATCTCTGAGGCCAGTAGACTAAATTTGACTTCTCAGCCATAGCCCCTTAGAGGCAGCCCTCCATTTTGTCCTGAATAACTTCTCCTCCCCTGAGTGTCAAAGGTAGGAGATGAGGAACGAGGGTCAATCAATCACTAATCAATCGCCATCAGTCACTAATTAGGAAAATGCTTTATGGCTGGATCTTATGGAAGCCTTTTCTCAATTGAGGTTTCCTCCCTTCAGAAAACTCCAGCTTGTGTCAAGTTGGCATAGGAATAGCTAGTACACATTCTAAATCCTTCCCCTGGCAATATACAAAGCCATCAGGAACAGCATTCCTCCACCTTAAGGCACAGAGCAATGCTGTCTGGGCCACACTTACAACTTGGTGCATAAGAGATTATCTACCAAGAGTCCTGCCTTGATCTTTAATCTCCCCCAGTCATTCTCTGGTTGTTGAAACCAGGGTCTTAAGTTGGGGTTGAAACAAGATGGCCCCTGAGCTGGACTGTTGTAGGGTAGCCACCAAGCAGTGTGAAGTAGGGAAGAAAATGATGTGCCACACAAAGGTGTGCTTCATCTGAGCCACTGGAGTCACCAGGACATGAGGGAGGAGGCTGGGTAGTGAACTGGGTAGCCAACCACCTGGATGCCAGGCCTGTCGTGGATCTGGGTCCCAGTGTGCTCCTTGTATCCCTGAGATTCTTTGCCTCTTGATTGTTTGTAACAGCCCTGCTACTGAAGTAGCTTCAAACAATGTATATGCCTTACAAACAAAGGGCCTCCGCATCAGAATATTCCTCCTCCTCCCCCCTCCTCCTTCTCCTTTTTACTCTTTCTTATTTGAGTCAGAGTCTCTTGTAGCCCAAGCTCTGTATGTAGCTTTTTATGACCCTGAGGGTTTTTGTTTTGTTTTGTTTTGTTTTGTTTTGTTTTGTTTTGTTCTGGTTTGGTTTGGTTTTTTTCTAGACAGGGTTTCTCTGTATATCCCTGGCTGTCTTGGAACTCACTCTGTAGACCAGGCTGGCCTGGAACTCAGAAATCTGCCTGCCTCTGCCTCCCGAGTGCTGCGATTAAAGGTGTGCGCCACCTCTGCCCGGCTGACCCTGAGTTTTTAATCCTCCTACCTCCACCTTCTGAGTCCTGGGACTGTAGGTGAGGGTCACCACGACCAGTTTACGTTGTACTAAGCATCAAACCCAGGGCTACTTGTATGCTAGGCTGTCATCTACTAACTGATCTGTGTCTCCAGGCCCCAAGTATGTACAAATCTTGAGCCATAACTGTTTTTCTTTGTGTATAGCAAAGGGACAGATGTACAGCGACTCTCCAAGCGTTACCTAGAGGAGACATTGTTGGAAGCTTGTTACCGCTCCCTGTGCTATTAGTGTTTACGAGCCAGGACTGTGTGGGCAATGCTGGCTGATGGCAGTTTAGGAGGAAGAGCCTCTCTGGGGATGGAACTCAAACAGCTGTGTAGGTTGGAAGGTCAAGGTGGTCCAGAGACACTGGGGAGAGAAAGATGAAGGAGAGAGATCCACTTGGAGGATCACACAGAACTGGGTCATGTTTGTCACGATGAGCTTGGGATGAGATTCTGAGATAGACTAGGGAATGGCTGCCTGAGCACATTTCTCCTGGTTCATAAAGGATGGTCACAGTGGTGAAGGTACTCAGAGATGGAGGTCGGGAAGCAGTCACCTGCATATCCAGGTCATGAGGAGAAGCAGAGTGCCAGTCAGGAAGACTGGCTGCCCCAGGGAGCTTGAGTTATTTGAGAAATTGTTTCTCAAATAATAAAGAATAATAATTCAGAGAGTAAACAGGCAAATGAAGTAAAGAGATGGTTCTCAGAATAAGGATAAATGGCTAAAAAATACAGTAATAAAAGTGCTCGTCTTTAGTAAAATCCAAAGCACACTGAGGTTCTTTCTCAGCTCAGTCACAATGGCTTGCATCAAGGAGACAGAGATGCCGAGGGAGCTGGGGGAGGGGATTTAAATAAGTCCAGTAACTATGGAAATCAGTACGAAGTTTCCGCAAAATCTAAAAATATAATCACCATACTATCAGCAATACCACTCTTGACAAATTAACAAGGGCTTCAAACGGCACGTGGCAAGGATCCCTGTAGCCCCAGGCTTCCTACAGCCCGGTCCACAGAGGCAGAGTTAGGGTCAGCTGAGGCATCGTCCTCAGACAACAGTGTATGGAGAACGTGGCCCGTGCACAGAACAGTATACGACTGAAAGGAGAACAGAGTCATTCGCAGAAAACGGACTGAGCTGGAGATCCTCATAGTGAGTGAAATAAGTCAGACTCAGGAAGACAGAAAGGAGTTTTCAAAAGGACAGTCAGTTGGGAAGGAGAGCAAGGGGCAGCATATGGAGTATCCTGTGTATGAAGAAGTCATGATGAAGCACATGAGTGTGCACTGACCTTTAAAAAAGGCAGGAAAGTAGAAGGTGGAGATTTTTTTTTCTTTTTAAGGAGGAAGGGACCCATGGGTATGTGGGTATGCGTGAGAGTGGCAGAGGAGGATGGGAGCAGATATGATCAAAGTTGCAGCGAAACCCATTATTTTATTCAATTAATATCCTCTAATAAAAATCAAAGATAATTTGTTTAAATTCTAGATGTTAAATTTGTTTAATTTCACATTTGCTTTTCAGGATGTGATGTCACTGATAACAGTCGTCCCCAGTGACAGTCAACCCCAGTGATGGTTGTTAGCATCAGAAGCTGTTTACAACCAGCCTCTGAATCCAGGGATGACATCATCCCTAGGCGACAAGACCAGTCTGAGTCTGCTGCCATGGCAACCATAGCACACCCTCTGCGCATGCATTACCTGAAGTTACCTGAATAACCAACTGAGTGGTTGTGGTGGTCCTGACTTTGTCCCCTTTGTGGTGGTGCCTTTGTCCTCCTCCCCTGAGGACTGAGTTGTAAACTGTGTCAGTAGATTGATGACAGGAAAAACCTTGGTCTTTGCTTTTTATTTTCTGAATATAATCTTTTTTTTCTAGATAATAACTATTCCAAATGATATTTTTAATATGATTGAAACAGACACTTTCCTGATTATATTAATAACATATATGCATTACTAAAAATTAGGAAAATTAATAAGAAAGAAGGCATTAAAGCACATAGCCCTGCTACCGAGAGACAAATGCTATTAACATTTTGATTGTTTCATATTTTAATTTGAAGTTGCTTTTTTCAAGGTTCTCTCTAAGAGCACTTTAAAATGAATATGTAAATATATTTAAAAGTTTATTATATACATATTTGTATGTGTAATTTTATGTCTTTTTGCCAAGTGAGGTTATATTGTAATTTTCCACAACATTAAGTATTCTTTGGTGCCGGGCGTGGTGGCGCACGCCTTTAATCCCAGCACTGGGGAGGCAGAGGCAGGTGGATTTCTGAGTTCGAGGCCAGCCTGGTCTACAAAGTGAGTGCCAGGACAGCCAGGGCTACACAGAGAAACCCTGTCTCAAAAAACCAAAAAACCAAAAAACAAAACAAAGTATTCTTTGGAAATGACATTTCGGTGACGTTTTAACATTTTGTCATCGGTCTGCACCATCTTTCCGTGTCAGCATCTCTATAATTGGATCTCTTAGTTATTCCCAGATTGCACTGTGTAAACAATATGGCCATAAATAGTGTGGTGTCAGTCTTGGAAGAGCTGATAGGTTCCTTGGACAGTGTCTCCAAAAGTAGACTTTCTAAGTTAAAGTGTGTGACCATTTACAGGCATCTGACGGATGTCAGGATGTCACCATCAGTGACAGTAGGCAGGGATGACCTGTTGTTCAAGTGGGGATGGCAGTGAGGACAAAAGTAACCTGAGGGTGCACTGGCTTTGTTTTAGGATTTGGGCTAAGCTATCACTTCTCACAGAGCATTTCTTTATAGCATTTATAAAATGAAGCTTTGGGGGCCCAATACCCATTAGATTACTTTTTGGAGCATTTAGATGTAATAATTTAAAACTCCTTCCCCATAAGATATAAAATAAGAAACCCGTCTGCCCCACCCCCCAGCCCTGGCCGCCACTGTGTACACAGACCCCCAGCCCTGGCTGTCACTGTGTACACAGACGCCCAGCCCTGGCTGTCACTGTGTACACAGACCCCCAGCCTGGGCTGTCACTGTGTACACAGATTTCCCCAGCCCTGGCTGTCACTGTGTACACAGACCCCCAGCCCTGGCTGTCACTGTGTACACAGACCCCCAGCCCTGGCTGTCACTGTGTAGACAGGCTGACCCTGAACCTCACTCTCCCAAGTACTTGGAGTAAGATGTGAGTGGGATTGTGATAGGCAGCCTATTTTGGTTGAATGGGGCTTGTTTCAGTGACCCAGTAGAGAACTCTACAAGGGCTGGAAAAGCAAGCCTCATTCCCAGAGACAGGTGCCTGACACTACAGAGCTCCCAACTCCATAATTCTGTGACTGTGACTATCAGTCATGCAGACAATGTCCCAAGCTTCTAGCATTCTGGCTAGACTCCACCCCCACAGTTATCTGACTATGCTCCTCCCCATAGTTACCTGGTAATAGCAAGATAGCCCAGCCCACTATAAGAGGGGCTGCTTGGCCCCCTCCTCATTCTCTTAAGCCCTCACCTTTCTTACTCTCTAGCCCTCCTTCTCTTTTTCCCTTCCCCCCTCTCTCCACGTGGCCATGGCCGGCCTCTCACTTTCTACCTCTCTCTTTCCCTCTGCCTTTCTACAAAAAAGCTCTAAAACCAAGACTGTCTCTGCTCATCATGGCCCGCCATGCGCTATGCTTGAACGATGGGATAGACTTTCTTCTAATGAGTCATGTCTGACATCTACTGGCAGAAGGCCTTCCTGCGCTGCAGCCATGGACCAGACCAAGGACACAATGTCAAACTCAGTCCTCTGGGGAAGGGATGAAGGTGAGCCAGAAGTCAGAGGCACCGGGCCCAAGAGTCTTCTTGTCAGCCCCCTTACTGGGTCCAGGAACTGTTGGGAAAGGGTTATGCATCTTGTTAATCCACTCGGCCAGCCTTTCAGGTTGAAGCTATTCCTCGTGTTCTACAGATGAATAAATTAAAGACAAGAGCACCCCCTCAACCCCTTCCCTTTCCCCCTTCCCTCCCCCACACCAGGGCTACACAGCAGGAGATGGTGCTCCAATGCAGTGCTCCTTGTTCACAGAAACTAGAGGAAAAAAGGAATTTCGGAAGTAGAGCTTACACAGTCTTTGGCTTCAAGTCCCCCCCTTCCCCCCACCCCCAGCCTTATGTCCAGTCCCAACATTGGAAACAGATTTTTGTATACAAGAGGATCCACAGTCTCTTCTCAGGAGGATCAGGTAGCTCCCCCACCCCGACCCCCCCATTGAGGGCTGTGCTGCTGTGGCAGCTCTCAGGGAAGCCACTGTCCCAGTACAACCATACACGGTGGGATTGCCAAAGCCAGCATTCCTGGGAACAGTCCAGAACAGAAACGAGAATTTGTTGTTTAAATACAAGGCAGCTCAAGCAGCAATCGTTGGGAGTAGCCAGACCCCGGGGATCATTTCAGATGAGTTGCTTGTCCCCTAATACAGGCTTGCAGCGCTTAGTAGGCATGCGTTATAAAACCGTTTTCCCCCAGTGTACAACTTGCTTCTTGTTCCCTCAACAGTGCCCTTCGAAGAGCCAATGTTCTTTATTTTTATGAAGTCCAATTTTTAATTTTTTTCTTTATATTTTGTACTTTACAAATTTTATTTGTTAAGTGTGTGTGTGTGTGTGTGTGTGTGTGTGTGTGTGTGTGCAGGCACATGCCACTTGCGTGCCACTTGTGTGTGGGTGAGGATGTTGGATCCCTGGAGCTAGAGTACACTTTGTAAGCTGCCTACACCTGGGAAGGGAACTCTGACCCAGGTACCTGTGAGCCAGTAAGTAGGAGTCCTCCACGGTCTCAGATCCTGACATTCTGCCCTGGCTACTCTCTTATGACCTGGGAGTTTGTAAGATGATACAACCCTTTCTTCCCCAAGTAGTTTTTTTAAATTATTATTATTATTATTTAGATATATTTATTTATTCTATGTAAGTATACTGTAGCTGTTGTCAGACACACCAGAAGAGGGCATCAGATCTCATTTCGGATGGTTGTGAGCCACCATGTGGTTGCTGGGATTTGAACTCAGGACCTCTGGAAGAACAGTCAGTGCTCTTAACCACAGAGCCATCTCTCCAGCCTCAGCTTGGTTCTTTTTAAAGATCTATTTTTGCTGTTGCATTGTTTGTTTTGGTAATGCATTTCTGATATTAATTGTCTCGTATTCTGTAGCTCACTGGGTTTCTGTATGGTGGTTAATTTTAATTTCCTTGTCAGGCAGTTTGTACATTTCCATTTCTCATTGGATGGTGTTATAGGCTCCAATGTATCACGACCCTTGGCTTTGCGCTGATGTCTGCGATTCCATGATAAATCCAAGTTTTGTGTGTGCATTCGGGGGACTTGAACTTAGTTTCCCACGGTTGTGCAGCAAGAGCTCTACCCACTAAGTGTTCTGCCCACCCCAATCACTCCAATCTTTTAGGGACATTAGGACCTTATTTAAGATATTGTTATACTACCCCTTCCTGCAACCATAGTATCCAGTGAGATAAACATACATATATAGCCTGGACTTTTATTTTATTTGTTTTTTTGTTTTTTTCTGTAGTAGGGATTGACCCCTGGGCCTTTCTCATGCTACGTAAGCTGTCCCCCAGCAAGGCGGTCCTCCTCTGCCTATGTGCCTGGGATGAAGGCTTGTAGATAATTTACTTGAAAATGTGGCTCTTTGGTAGGAATGAGGGATCAGCCAGAGGAAAACAGAGAGAGAAACTCAGCTCAACCTAGATGTGTTGATGTGTTGGTGGCTCGGCCACGGATGCGGCTTGACCCTGTGGAACTTTCCACAGCTCCACATGAAGATTCGGGGAATGTCTATCATGAGGAAAGGAGAAGCAGGACATAGGTCTTTATCAGCGCTCATACACCGCTGGTCAGGAGTGACCCCCCGGGTTATTCTATATTGTTGATATGTTCCTGTTCGACCTCTATGCTATGTTGCCGCCTGACGTGATTTCCAGAAAGCCACAAAGCTGCAAGCGTGAGATTGAAGCACTGGCTAGGGTAAGCCATTGCCAGGGTTGTTTGTGCTGAAGCTGACTGAAGCCTGCACAAAATAGGAGGGCTTCTTAGTGGCCGGAGGAAGGGTGACACTGAAGGGATTGGAGTGACCAGTTCCCTCGTTCATTTTACTGAACTGCCATGAAGAGCAGACAGGGCTCCTATCTTCCTCCTATTCCCAGTTGACTGTGAGGGCACAGCTAGAAACCTTAATTTTGACCTCTGCCAGTCTTGGGTCTGAACCTGGGCTCTGTGCATGGTGAGTTTGGTTTCTTGGGAAACCCACTTAACCTCATTGAGCTTTAGTTTTCTTGTCTGAAAATTAAGATGGTACATCCACGTTAATGAGTTCTGAGAAACAGCTGAGACCCCAGCCCACAGGCACCTGGTAGGGACTAAAGAAATGGCAGTTGGTTACATCATGTGACGCCTATGGCATCACAACTGGAGCCACAGGGAGGCATCACCTGGAAGGGGAGTGGTGCACAAGGGGTTAAGTCCTAGAACGTGAGGAAGAGCCAGGCAAGGGTCCTGCAGGACTGTGTGGGAGGAGGCTGGGCATCTGCTTTTTAAGCCAAGGTTCAAGCCTTGGGATGGAACAGCCGGAGTCTGACGAGCAGTCAGGAATTCTGTTTAAGGAGCCAATGCCTCCAAAGGCGCTGGAGATTGTGGAAGAGTTAACAAGCAAATATGGTCAGAGGTGCTTCCAGACTGTCCCAAACCCATTCCCAGGCCCTGGATAATCTCCAGCCATGTACCAGGCTCCCCTGAGCTTACTGTGTCTCTTGTAGAGGACTCATGGCTCACGGCTCAGTGTATGGGAGGCCTGAGGCTATACCTGAGGGTACTGCCGCCTTCCGTTGGTCTAGGGATGAGAAATTAGAGACTTGTTTGGGTCTAAGTTCATGGTGTCCCTGGAGTAGAGTGGCTGGGATGTAACCCCAGACCGCAGCGGATCAGGCCCTCTTGGCACTTCTGAGGTGGTCACTTCCCTGTCATTAACAGTCTGTCCCTGGAGATTTAGACCAAACTCCATGACAGTGCAAGTAGCTCACTGAGCCAGGATGACACCATACACTCAAACCCAACTCAGAGGTCCTCTGTTCAATTTACTTGGGAAGAAGCCAAACTTCATTATAACCAGCTTGATGCCATTACAAGAGGTAATGATGCAGCCAGCTTTGCTTCCACCAACTTCCATTTTAATCTGTTTAAAATCAACACTTTTTACGTCGTTTGAAGAATTTCTCAGATTTTTTTTTTTTTAGATTTTCAAGAAAATATGATTAAAGTCAACACATTGATTGGATTGATGTTTTCGATGGAAGCCAATCTATCTAAGCAAATTTAAATTAGACGTGCAGTGTTACATGTCTTTGTGTATGTGTAACAGTCGATTGGTAAGCATACCTTGAGTCTTTCTTCCCTATAGTGGGGAAAGAAATTCCAGTTGAGTGGAGTTTTCCAATTTGAAACTCGCTAGCGGGAAGTGTGAGGGACTCCTTCAGAAACCCAAGGTGACAATGAAAGTCAAGACTGCACACGCTCATGTGTTTCCTAGGAAAAATGAACCTTCAGTTTAAAGAGATTTGGGTAGTGCTGCAATTTCTTCAGATATAATACGTAGAAGTGGGAAAGACAGTTTTCCTGAGGGAAACATTAGATGTAAATTGAAGAAAAATGAGCACAAAAAATGAGATTGATTTTTTTTTTTAACTCAAGATTTTTCTCCTCTTCCTTCACAGCTTTATCGAGCAGCAATTTGATGTTGATGGCTTTAGGTCTGGGCTTGAGCACACTTGCTTTTCCTGACGCACATGGGACACTAAATTGCTTACATCTTCAAGCAACATCCTGACCTGATATGGCCCCACCTCCTTGGTCTATTGGCATTTACTGGAGTGCCCCACCCACCCCTATCTTGTGACCTAGTCTGTATTCTTGCATGATCTCCTTAGAACTTAGACATCCTTCTGTCTCCGTATTTCCTGGTTATCTAGTCACCAAATTTCAGTTAATCACAACCCCACACTGAAGAGCCCAGGTTCCTGGAATGGGTTGCCCTTGGATGAAGGTGGGAATTACATCTGGACTGCTGAGCTCTAGGACAGAAGTCAGCACTTCCCCATCAGAAATCCTCCTAGTCCACTTAATTCTGGACGCCATGATAAAAGCCAACAAAAACCTTTTCTAAGCCTTGGTTAAATTTAACATTGTTGCTGAGTAGTTTCCCTCCGCCAGACGTTGTCCAGGTGGTATGAATATAGAGATGAATAATTTATTTCTTTTCTGCTCTGGTTCAGAAAGGATCTGAGGCAGATTGTGGCAGAAGCACATATAAAATAAAAACCCAAACGCAAGTGTGTAAAACTCAGAACAGGAGACTATGAATTAAATAGGCCAAGTCCAGAGGGAAAGGAGAGTCTAGATGCTCAGCCAGTGGGAGACATCGTGATGGCTGCACTTGAGCACCGTGCGGGACTCTCAGCTCATGAGGTGGGCGTG
This sequence comes from Mus musculus, assembly GCF_000001635.26. Taxonomy (NCBI): domain Eukaryota; kingdom Metazoa; phylum Chordata; class Mammalia; order Rodentia; family Muridae; genus Mus; species Mus musculus. The sequence continues at coordinate 106,796,190 of NC_000071.6, forward strand.
GGGAAGGGGAAACATGGTTACCAATTCCTTTGGTAGAAACAGAAAGTGCGTATAACTGCTTAGGAAGAGACTGATAGCCTAGGCGTGGCTTCTAAAACACCAGGCAACTAGAACTCTATAGTCAAACAAAGCAGTGTTGCAAGGGTGAGCCTCATGAAGAGAAATGGACATGAGCAATGTCTTAGACAGGACAAGGAGAAGAGCATGCCAGAGAAAGGAAGGGCCCAGGCTACCACCACCAGCTACAGTGTACAAGGGAAGTGCTTCAGATGGCTGCTCTCAGAGTCTGAGCCAGGAGGATGTGTCTTATACACGTACCACAAGAGGACACTCATTCTGGTAGTCAACCACTACACCTGGGGTAAACCGAGATAGAACAGGCGCTAGGCGTGTGGAGCAGTGAATGATGGGATTGGAAACTCAAGCTGGACCTCCCGTGCCACAGTGAGAAACCTGGACTGCATGGGTGGGTCATCTGGCAGTCACTGATACTTTTAAGTCGGAGCTGGTGGTGTAGGGGTTATCAGATCTCTGCATCGGCTGCTTCCATCTTCCAGCTAGAGGATAAAAAGCAAGGACAGCGGTGGAAGACAGTGGGACATTGAGGACAACCTGTAGCACAGTCGAATCCCAAGAGAATCTGGACTCCAGCAGGGTAGTCAGTAGTAGGGGAAATTGAACTCTGTGTGTCTGTGTGTCTGTCTGTCTACTTTATTATCAGCCACAGATTTTTTTTTTTTAAATTTTTTTTTTTTTTTTTTTAAGATTTATTTATTTATTATATGTAAGTACACTGTAGCTGTCTTCAGACACTCCAGAAGAGGGAGCCAGATCTCATTACGGGTGGTTGTGAGCCACCATGTGGTTGCTGGGATTTGAACTCCGGACCTTCGGAAGAGCAGTCGGGTGCTCTTACCCGCTGAGCCATCTCACCAGCCCCAGATTTTTTTTTTTTCTGTGCTCAGAAACCATTATCTGGTCTCTGTTATCTGAACCAATATGCAGTCTGGGGACTTGCAGACAAGAGGGTCCCCACTTGACTCTCAGTGGTCCACAGTGAGGATGCTACTCTGAAGAGCTGTGGGAGATGCTGCTTTAGCAGAGAAATCCCTCCCCTCAGAGACTAACACTATATAAGTGTTTGAGTTTATTCTAGGAAATAGCAAGCAATGTCCACTGCACTTGAATCTTCTCACAAAGGTAGAGAATACTGCTGCCTTCCACTGCAGTACATAAAACCAGGGGCTGGGCAGTGTGTGCACGCTGGGCTGACAGGCTGTGTGATGAGCAATAGATCTTGATTCTATCTAGAGGCAGATGTGTCGCCCTGCAGCCAAGTGTAGCTATAAATGCAGCCTGCTACACAATTGTGAACATATTTAAAACATTATGACGTTTTCAGGGGTGATTTTAAAAACTCCCCCATGCATTCCTCAACTGGACTTTGTAGATGTCAAGGTTGTGTTGCAAGTGTAAACAGGTTAGACATCTTGAAAGAGATGTCAACAAGTTAGATGCCCCCCTCCCCCAAAGTGCCATTTTATTTGAGGCTGAGGGGCTACTGAGCCCAGGACTGAGGTGAAGTTACATGGACACATAGAAAGGACCCACTGCAACTGGGTGGTTTATGGGAGACATTGAAGTATTATCTCTAGGTTGAAGTCTAAAATCGAGGTGTTGGTGGTGCCGACTCCTTCTGAGGGCTTTGAGCAATGGACTCCACTCCCTGATGCTGGTTTGTAATACGTGTCTCCTCCTGGCCCTCTTCCCGCATGTCTGTCTCTGGGATCATGTCTAAACTTTCCCCTTTTTTTATGGACATCAGTCACACTGGCTCAGGGCCAGTGATTTAAGGGATTTTAAGATTCCACCCTAACTAACTGTGTCTCAATGCCTTACTTCAGAATAAGATCACAATATGGCGTGGGAGGTGAGGGATTAAAGGGGCTACAATTCAACCTCAAACAAGCGACTCTGCAGGCATGGTTATTAAGAACTTGGAAATGGCATGGTTACCCTGGCTATACTGACAAGGTTCAATCTAATCACTATCACTGATCACCAACAGAAAGCCTTAGTGACAGCAACGTCAGAAAAGCATTATTCTCGGCTTTGAATAGAGCCAGCATCCAAGGGCTATTGATGGAAAAGGCAAGGCAAAGATTCTCCAAGCCTGCCAAGACCTCTGTTCCAGAAGGCCTGTGCACACTTGTTTTGTTATAACCCATTAAGTCTGTGGCTATTGGTTATAGCAGCAACAGGAAACTAATATGTTCTCTCCCAGACTCTTTTTTTATTTTTTTTATTTTTTTATTTTTTTTAACATTTATTTATTTATTACATGTAAGTACACTGTAGCTGTCTTCAGACACTCCAGAAGAGGACGTCAGATTTCATTATGGATGGTTGTGAGCCACCATGTGGTTGCTGGGATTTGAACTCGGGACCTTCGGAAGAGCAGTCGGTGCTCTTAACCACTGAGCCATCTCGCCAGCCCCTCTCCCAGACTCTTAAACTAGCTTTGCTCTCTCACTTCCTGTAACACGTATCCCTCTGCTCCACAGAACAGTCTGCACCCTGAGCAGACACCAGTCTCAACCCAGTCCTGCTAAGTGGCAGATTCCTCCTGGATTCCTGGCCCACCCTGCCTGCTGGTCCACAGCAGGACAACCTTCAGTAGCCACATATACAGGATACCCTCTGTCTTAGTTAGGGTTTTACAGATACCAGGACCTAGGCAACTCTTATAAAACATTTAGTTGGGACTGGCTTTATATGCTCAGAGATTCAGTCCATTTTCGAGACAGGAGCATGACAGCCTCCAGGCAGGCATGGTGCAGGAGGAGCTGAGAGTTCTACATCTTCATCTGAAGGATGCTATGAGGAGACTGGCTTCCAGACAGCTAGGACGAGGGCCTTAAAGCCCACGCCCACAGTGACACACCTACTCCAACAAGGTTATATACTTCCAAATAGTGCCATTCCCTGGGCCAAGCATATTCAAACCATCACACCCTCCAACCATAGCAAGTAGGACGAGGGACCCACAATAGGAGGAAGATTCTCTCTCTAGAATTTTGGGCCATGATGATGTTTAGATCAGATGGGGACAGAGTCCACCGCTGACCGTGTCCTCGTAGGAGAAGGCAGGCACTCACAACAGAACGAAACCCGGTCAAGGGACTGTGATTTTTCCATAAAGCCAGTAGGCAGTCTCCGAGGCCTTGCTTCCTCTAGAAGAGCAGAACCGCACAGCTTGTGTGAAGTGGACGCTGGTTCTTAGAAGCAGCTGCCTCTCTGCGGTTTTGCTTTGTTTCGCTTTAATTTTGTGTTTGATTCCCTTAAGCTGTTAAGCTCCAGACTGGAGGTTCACAGTCAGCTCTTCCTGCGTCTCAGGATGCAGACCTGGTCCCACTTACACAGGGCTAGCATTTTCTGTATTGATTCCACTCCATTGAGAACGGCGGCAGATAAAAGTAAATATCACAGAGGGGTGGACGTGTGGAGAGGTCTCTCCCTGCCGGCTGGGCAGGGGCTGGCCTGGAAGCTGTCACTATACAGCGCACCTTGGTTATAGCCCGTTTACCTTTCTGCTCACTGTCTGTCTGGAATTCTTTTTGTTTGTTTGTTTTGTTTTTCTAGACAGGTTTCTCTGTGTAGCCTTGGCTGTCCTGGAACTCACTTTGTAGACCAGGCTGGCCTCGAACTCAGAAATCCACCTGCTTCTGCCTCCCAAGTGCTGAGATTAAAGGCGTGCGACACCACTGTCCGGCTTGGAATTCTTTCTCAGTATCAAGATGTTACTAATGGGACCTGGTTGGCCTGACTTTTGGGTTTTGTTATTGTTGGTTTTTTGAGATAGAATTTCTCAGTGTAATCAGCCCTGGCTGTCAGTTTGTACTCCAGGCTGGCCTTGAACTCGCAGAGATCCGCCTGCCTCTGCCTGCTGAGTGCTGGGATTAAAGGTGTGGCCACCACATCCGGCTTTGGTTGACCTGACTTTTGAGGTGATTTGTGAGAAAAGTGATTTTTAAAAAGGATGGAAGAAAAAAAAAACCATCCACGAAAGCAAAACACGAGGATAGCCAGAAAGTGGATGTGTGTGTATGTGTGTGTGTGTGTGTGTGTGTGTGTGTGTGTGTGTGTGTGGTATATGTGTGTGTGAGATCTGTATGTTGTGTGTATATGTGATGTGTGGTGTGTGTGTGATGTATGTGATATATGTGATATATGTATGTGTGATGTGTGGTGTGTGTGATGTGTGTGTGTGTGAAATGTGTGTGATGTGTGTGTGTGGTATGTGTGTGTGGCATGTCTGTGATATGTTCGTGTGGTGTGTTTGTATGTGGAGTGTGTGTGTGGTATGTGTGAGTCTACATGTATGTAGAGGCCAGAGGACAAGCTTAGATTTCAAGACACAGTCTTTCATTGGCCTAGAGCTCAAGTTGTAAGGTGAGCGAGCTGGCTAGAAAACTCCAGGGCCTGCCTGCCTCTACATTTCCAGGCACTGGAATTACAAACACAAGCCACTATGCCTGGGTTTTAAAATATGTGCTCTGGCGACTGAACTCAGGTCAACATGCTCAGACTCACCAGACTTCAGATCTGGTTTTAAGATGTGACAAATGGGTGTTACAAGTTTTGTTGTTGATGTAGTTTATGAGACAGGTTCTCTCTACATACCCTTATCTGTCCTGGAATTTTGTAGACCAAGCTGGCCTCAAACTCACAGGGATCCATCTCCCTCTGCCTCCCGAGTGCCGCGTGCACCACCACATATGGTTCCAGACCAACTTCTTCCAACTTCACATCTTCCTGAGACCTGGGATTGCAAGTATGTGCTATCCAGCCAAGCACAATGCAGTAGCCTTGTCATGGGATAGATGACCGTGAGCTACTGCACAATGTGTCCTGGCACTGTCAAACAGAAGTTGCTGGAGCACAGGAGTATCCGCTATGCCCAGACAAAGAAAGACTTTGCAAAAGCCTGAGGTGACTGACAGAAGACTAGACTAGGGTATCTTTTTAAAAAGACACATTTTTAAAAAAAAGTTACAATGAATGTTTTGAGCCCCCCCCCCCCCAAAGTCCTTCTGCACCTGTTCAGGGACCACGTGGAGTGTTGGGTGACAAGGGTCACCTTTGGGAGAATGACAGATCGTTCTTTGCTCCTGTTCCTGATTCCAACATTCAGGAGAGGGATGCATGACATCATCATTAGCCTATGCCTGAAGACCTGATGCCGCTCCATGAGACTCTAAATCTAAAACCTGGCAGTGGATGAGTGCTGGGGCTGGGGCTGGGGCTGGGGCTGGGGCTGGGGCTGGGGGTGGGGCTGGGGGTGGGGCTGGGACTGGGGGTGGGGGTGGGGGTGGGGGTTGGGTGTTCGAGGCGTGGGAGGCTCCTCATGCTCCATCTACTGGACAGACAAGCAGCAGTAACAGACACTGGGCTTTAATGGAACAGAGCAAGTGAAGATGGGAGAGAAAAGCGATGAGGAGATGGGGGAGGGGCTGGAGGCTGGGGGCGGGTTTAATCGAAAGCACATTGTATGCATGCATGAAATTCTCAACCCACTAGAATAAAAAATTCTCAGTGAATAGAGCAAGCACCTTCTGTCACCCCAATGACCTATCTGAGCCCTCGCTGTGTCTCCAGCACCACCCAAGGCCATGTGTACACTAAATTCAGGAAAACTGACTTCTGTTTTGAAGCATAGCTTCCCTTTAGAAGAGAGTAATGTTGGGCACACCTTTGGGTTTGCTGTGAGGAACTACAGTGATGGCTCTCTAATACTGCCTTCTGTAACTGTCCTCTCTACTGCCCTAGGGTGCAGATACAACCATTGAGACCACTTCACAGAATCCCCGCGTGGTTCAGAGATGTGCAGTGACTTACCCCGGGTCGCACAGTGCTAAGTGGAGAGGCCAGATTTTGAACTCGGGCACGCTTACTTCAGCCCTTGTGCATATTAAAACAGAGGCTGTACTCCCATACACGTGCCTCCCGTCCCAAATACAGGGACAGTTTCACCAAGAGCTGTCGGTAATGGTTCCTAAAGGACCACAGGTGGACATTATGGTTACAAAGGACAGGGAACAGAACCACATGCATCGGTTCCCAGAGCTGGGGTTTAGTACAGGTGCCATCACACAGGCGTAGGTAACATTGAGATCGGCAGCTGTGTCAGGCAACAGCTGTGTCAGCCAGGAGGGAATGTGTGGGTATCAGGCCTCCGTGAGTTTCAGAGCTTACGGGACACAAGCCAAAGCCGTGAGATAGACTTTTCTTTGGCGAGCTAAGAGCGGGGGCAGCGGTAGCCAGGGCTTGAGCAAGACGAGGGTCTGGCGTGGGCATCAGGAGCGGTCCGGGTGGAGAGCAGGCAACGCGGCGCCACCTGCCGGTAGGATCAGGTCATTGCAGTTATTCTGACATGCTTGTTGAAACCGAGGCCAGAGGAAGGGTGACATCATTTGCTATCAAGTCCTGACGTGCATAGTTAGGGTTGAGGCATGACTTAACAGACACCAAATTCCAAAGGGGCCGAAATGTCCGAGTACCGTGAAGAACGGGACACACATTCTGAAAATCCTTAAATTCCAGGTAAATTCCAGAGAATTTCCAAAGAGAATTTTCAGAAATGTTCAGTTCTACCCTTGCCAAGGTTGGATGGGATGAGTCCACGAGCCTAGAGACTCGAAGCGACTATTTCCGTGGTTGCAAGTTTGCTAAAAAATAAAATAAATAAATAAAAGACGTTAATTAATGTGTCTAGGAATAGTAAATCAGCCAGTGGCATAAGATACAAAATACAGTGTTTCCTAAAGTGAATATCTTGATTGTTTTGTCTGGTTATAAAGGTAACCTATTGGCTGGCTGAGACGATGCTCGGAGGATCAGGAGTTCAAGGTCAGCCACAGCTATGTAACAGTTGGAAGCTAGTCTGGGTTAGGCTACACGAGACCGTGTTTCCAAGAAATGCCAATTAAAATGTAAACGTTCAGAATCGCGTTAACAGAGAATGACTCTCCACTGGTGACCCTGCCTGGCCTTTCCCAGCGTTCACCCCCCAAGCGGCCTTCTGGGGCCGTTCTGCTCTTCGGCCAGCAGGTGGCAGCGCGCCACTGTGTTAGGGGGACACAGGGAACACTTGTCCTATTTTTTTTTTTTTTTTTTTTTTTTAATGATATCAGCCAACCTCTTAGTGGTTTTAAAAACTATGTTTAGAAGCAGCAAGTCAGATGTTATTTCCTGTGAGTTTCTGAGCGAGAAAATGTTTTGCTCCTGTCACTGAACACTCAGAGGACTACTGTGAGGGTATGGCTGTGCATCCAGGACCCGGTCCATCTAGCATCTCTGTATTTTCCCCTCCAGTCCTATTTTCTCACTTTCCTCTTCCTGTATACAGGCCAGCTTCATCCTGGGCCCAGCCTTTCCTCATTCTACAAGGTAGCTGCACCAATACAGCCTCGTGTTCATTCCTCTCACTTTTCAGTATTTCCAGCAACACACAGCCTTTGGTTTCAGTGGCCCGGGTTGAATCTTTGGCTCTTCAGTCTGTCTGTCCTTCCTTCCTCCCTCCCTCCCTTCTTCCACCCTCCCTCCTTCTCTTAGATAGGGCATGCCTGCATATCCCTGGCTGTCCTGGAACTCACTCTGTAGATCAGGCTGCCCTCAAACTCAGAGATCCCCTGCCTCTGCTTCCCAATTGCTGGGATAAAAGGCATGGTCCACCACCACAAGGCTCTCTTTCTTTCTTTAATTTTTTTTCTTCTATTTTTCCCTTCTCTTTCCTCCCTCCAACCCCTTCCATATACCACTTGTTATAGGGAGCCCACCAGAGATGGCCACTCAGACATAGTTTATCGCCAACTGAACATCTTCATTCCAGTTGTCCGGGACCTACTCAGATATCTGGGACCCATGGGTAGCCCTGAACATTTGGAGTGAGGGGCTCTTAAAGCCACTTCCCTTGGTATCATGCTCAGCAGCTGCAGAAGGAGGTCTGCCCGGGAGGCAGTTTAGTAAAAGCTAAGTTAGCTGGAGCATCTTGACCTTGGCTTCTTAGAAGAGTTGGGTAATATTCCATGGGTTCTCTGTCAGGGAGATCAAATTCTAGTTAAACCTGAAGTGGCCTCAGCAAGAATACAAGATGGAGGAGCCTCTGCACTGTCTTGCCTTGTTACACCTTCCCTGCTCTCTTTCAAATTCATGGCCTCTTTTTTTTTCATTAATTGTTGTAACATGCATATAAGTATATGTATATACATACATATTCCTAAATATAACATGCTCAGTTATTACATGTGTATGTATGTTTTCAGGGATGACCACTTGCTATTGGATAACCAAATGGTGTGCTCTTCCCTGGGGAAAACTATTTCTCCCACTGCCAACATCCTTTAGTTGCCTGTAGTTCTCTGTGAATGGTCGAGTCCCCTCCCCACATCTACTTAGGCTTGTCTATTGGTGTCATCCAAGTTCAGATCAGGTTTGAGCCATCTTGGTGAGACTTTATGTGTGTAGCTTCTGAAACAATTCTCTGGCTCATACAACCTTTCCGTTCTTTCTTCTGAAATACTCCCTGAGCCTGGGACGTTGGAGCATTTGTTCCTGTAATCATTTGGGTCTGGCCTTCACAATTCTGTGTTTTGATTGGCTGTAGTTTTCTGCAATGGTCTCTGTCTATTGCAAAGAGAAGTTTCCTGACTGAGGAGGGAGGATGGCATTTATCTGTGGGTAGGCTTGGTTAATGGGAAGCTGTAGGTTTTCCCTCCGAGCTCCGTGACATCACTGGCCCTGGGTAGTCGGCTAGGTTTTCAGTATCAGGCATGATTTCCAACTTGTTGATCTGGTCTTAAGTCTAACTAGAGAGCTGTTGCTTACCAACAGCTGTTGGGGGTCACTCAGTGCTACCGTGCCATGCTGTTGTTGATCTGGCTCACAGGTGTCATCGCTGGGAAGGACTGTTGGTGGCCTCTCTCCTTTGGAAGCTTGTATGATACCTTCTGGAACCAAGAAAGCTGGTCCTAGCCAGGGAGAGGACATCCGGTCAGTTCCAGCTCAGAAGGCTCTGGGCTTTGTTTCTAAAGTGCACGCACGGTGTCTTTATCAATAGGGACTTCCCTTCTACTTATGGGGACAGATGGCTAAGGGCAATATCAATAGCCTATAATGTTTTCAGAGTCTCTTGGATAATCCTGACCAACAACTCAAAGAGGGCTTCTCAGGTCTGCTGTTGGAGCTTGTGTTAGATGTTCATTGGCTCTTGGAGGGAGCACTATTAGCCCAGATACATTTTTTTTTCATTTAAAATATTTGCATATTCACACTCAGAATTATGTGCATTGAGGGTGTTTTCAGGTAGGTAATTAGTAGTATGATTGCTTATGATTTTTTTCAGCCATCCTGACTGTTATTTTACCCTCATTCTGAATTTACCTCCCTTCCTTCTCAGCTGTTTCCTGAAGCAAACACCGGGACCAAGTACACTCGGTTGTCTCACACACTCACAATAAAAGTCTCTGGCCTAGGGTGAGTGCAGTCCCATATTATCCTGAAGTGCATGGCTGTGTTGGGGTTGATGGGTAAGAGCGACTAACTTGATTATTGGGATGCCTGTGTGTGATGTCTATAGCCCTATGTG